>NC_050579.1:218562273-218862273 GCF_011100635.1 Trichosurus vulpecula | reverse complement strand
TTCATTTGCCAGTCTTGTTTCACTTGGGACTGCTATTTGGATGTGATATGTACTGAGTTCTCTTGCAACAACAGCTGTTCTGTTGTACCAGAAGCAAGCGAGATATACCACAGAATATAAGTTTTAAGTGAAGAATTTATTAGCTGGTGGCCATTGGGGTACTGCACCACAAATCAATGGCAATGTGTTGGGGTGACAGCTTGGCTTATATAGGATATGTGGGGGTACAGGGTGGGGGGAACAGGAACAAAGGTCCTGGCTGATCAAAAGATTCAGTCAGGTTATCGTACTAGTGGGATAATCTCATTTACATTCCTTGGTGGAGTCACGGAGCCCCAGGGACATCTGCTAGAAAGGGTCTGCCAGGTTATCCTTCAGTGGGATGGTCCTATCTATTGACATTCCTTGGTGGAGTGATGGAGTCCCAGGGGGTTTGCTAAATGCCAAAGATATCTGAGTCCATTCTTTCTGGAGGTGCTTGTCAGTAGCTAGGGGTTTCTCAGGGGTTCCTAATTTTCCTTGTATTACATTGCTCACTTTCTTCCATGGGGATTTCAAATCCTTGAAAAAAGAAACGACCTGATGGGGCATAGCAATAAAATTAGGAGGCCAACCAAAACGCTAAGCAGGGGTGACAATAAAAGGAACTCTAGGTCATTGGCCCCAGGGGAAGGCGAGACCTAGTTGGAAGACTCAAGGAGAGTCCAAGGAGCCTCCCTGGGTACTGCACTCCAGAAGTTTAAAAAAATGGTATAAAGCATTCCACATTTCCCCCTTTTTGCTCAAAGGCAAATTGAAAGTTTTGCCTAAAGACCAATTAAAGGTATGGAAGAAACTATCTTCCACAGGGTGAAGTTCTAAAATCCCTATCTAGGTGGAGTCAGGTTTTCCCTTTTCTGTATTTGGACATCCCCAGGGATAGGCAGAAATTGTAAACTAATTGTAAGTAAACAGAGGGAACATAATAAAAATTCAGGAAAAACAGTCTTGGGAACACAAGGACACAGAAGGGAAAAAAGCAGGTCTTTGCTCAGGTTCTGGTTCTGGATCCCATGAGAAAGCCATCCGCATCTGGTGCTGTCCCTCTCAGGCTCTTGGAACCACAGGGAGAGGTCTCCTATAGGCCCTGATGTCCACTCCTCACACGGGGTTCTCAGGACACATGTAATTTGATGAGTAAGAAAAGAAACACAACATAGGTCCCAGCCACGCAGGGCTAAGTTCAAACAAATACAAGAAGTAGTTCAGTATCCCAGCCACACAGGGCTGAGTCCAAACAATTGCAATAAAGTTTTTCCCATAATTCACAAACTGCACAATTACATTTGGTCAGGTACAGACCAATTACTTAGATGACTCACCATAGAGGGGGAGATTTGCATGTCACATGTTCTAGATTCATAAATTGGACAACAAGAAAACTTAAACCTGAGCCATACAAAGTAATGCAATCATCATTAACAATCATATATAACATCATAAACTTTTAGCCATTCCATATGTGTTTGATGGTATTTACAAATAGTTCACAAACCATCCTTAACAAAGCCAAAAATGTTTCTGATTCAATTCTAGCAATTAATTGCACATTTTGTATACAAAGTAACTTTAAATTACCGTCACAATGTTCACTTAAAGCAGTATTTTAAAATCCCAGAGGCCTGATTGTAGTTATCTGGTCCCTTGATAGTAAAAGAGAGTTCTGCCTCTCTGGTTCAGATCTAGAAATTCTCAGACAATTTTAACTTACTATAACTTACAGATACTTTACAAAGGGGATATATTTTCACTTGTACCACTATCTTATACAATTTTCTTGTGCTAGCATCCAAATTTAAGATCTTATTACCAAAACACACCTATCAGCTCGAATTTCCAGAACTGATAAATTTTTAGAGCCAATCATACACATCTGTACATAATTCTTAGGGGAATCAATCTGATCCTATTGCCTTTTCCAAAATTCGCTATCCCTTCCTTTTATTAGACATTGATCACATTACATCTTTGCCTTATTTGATTTGCCTAATCGTTTTCCCCTTTTGGAGGATGTTATCCCTATATTATTTCAATGTTTTATTTGGTCATGAACATAAGTTAAAATTATAAGCTATTCATACCTGTATCCTATTATAATAACTCAGAGATATTTCAATATTCATCTATCTATTACCTAACAGATTTAGCATAGTGCTTACAAAACTTCTTGATAATTTAAATTTGCTATGAAAGAAACAAGGGACTATGTCATATCTCTTAACAGAAGGAAAGAACTTCCTTAGCTCTGTTTGATTCCAGGCATGAGTCATATCTGATAGCCAATCTTATAGTCACCAGGTGCTGAAAGCAAAGCAGGGCTTAGGAGTAACCAGGTGGGGACTTTCCTTTTCAGAAAGGAAATAGCAGAGTTGGGAAATAAAGTCAGGAAGATCCTCCCTAGGCTGTGTCCAAGGTCATCTTCAAGACTTTTCCCAGGCACAGACCTTTCAAGTTCTCAGCTTGCAATGCCTGCCATGCCATTACTGGGTTCATGTGACCTAGTCCTGTAATCAGAGCTTAAGACAATATTAAATTGTAGTCCCAAAAAATCTTAAATAGCAAATAAATATTCTTCAGATAAGACTGCCCAAATTTCATTGAGCTAATAATTATCAAATCAAGCTACATAACTTTTCCATCTTCTAAATACTTCCTCACACTCATCTCCAACTTACTTTGACCATCTGAAACTATCATTCTCGGGACAAGAGAGGCTTAGCTAACTCCCATTTGTCCCCAAACTTTTTTATCTGCCTTTCCTATTTTCCCTCAACCTTAATTTACCTTTCCAAATCTTTCAAACCCATTACTCAGTCTTCTTTACATTTCAACCATAAGACAAAACAACTCATAAGTTAGTACCTTCATTGTCATAACTGTGTATACTGGAATCCCATTCCAGCTTCTTAAACACACAAAGACACAAAAAAAAGGGGGATTTGTTTTTTGTGATAACTCATTTTAAAAAAGGAACACTTATTAAAAAGATCTGCCATCTCATCTCCCCCTGAGGGTGGGTTCTTCTCCATCAGATGGCAGACTTCACTAATTAAACTACCAGACCAAACCCATCTCAAGTCTTAGTCTAATCTTATCAGTTTTTTTAAGAAGCCAGGTTGGAGGCTTCTTGGCCCCTACCATCCTCTTATTACTGCCCCTCCCCTTTCCTTCCCTTCTGCCAGGTGGGCTAAGGTGAAATTCTTTTCTTCTTATCTAAACTAAGGGCAGGGAGGAGTAAGGAATTCAGACTGTCCTGTTTGGAACCTCCTTACTCAAAAAAACTTTGAATAAGAGGTTAAATGGGCCTTCAACCTCCCTCCCAAGGTTTCTATAGATAAGCATTAATTCTAATAATTCTAATAAGGTTCTCACCCAGAAACTCCGAGAACTCACAATAGGTTTGAACTGCAACCAATTGGCTTACAGGTGGAAATTCAGCAGGCCTTCTAAAATTATACAAAAAGATTTTACAGAACATTTTTCAAAAGTATTTTCCCTTCTTAAAGCAAAATAACCTTTAAACATTTGGATTCATTCACAAATTAGTCCATAAACCTCCAGATTAACATACATAAATACATCTTTAGATGATACAGGCTTGAAAATCATACCCCTATATTTTTCAAGGTATTATAACAACTCAATTCTTTGTTATCACAGAATTTCTAGATATCACAAAATCCTTTAGTCAAAAAGATGTTGTAATGGACCCAATTAAATTAGCTAGTTACCAGGACTTTTAAAAGCTTTGTCTATAGGAATCCCTCTACTCTGAAAACTTTCACAAGATTGAATACCTAAACGTCCTTGGTTCAGTTAACAACCTCAATTTCTTAATTAAGTACAATTCTTAATCTAACAACATAAGAGAAATTATTCTCTAACAGCACAGATAATGTGATTATCATGTATTTAAAACTTGAAACAGATTCCAATTAATTACCAATCTAGTGATCATAACTGAGTTGGATAAGCAAATCAAATCTGATTCGTAACCACTATGGTAACATTTTAATTTCTAAGGCCCAATACTCTCTGCATTGAAAAAGAAAAAGGTTACTGTTTATAAAACCACATTTTAACAAAATAGTTGATTTATAACAAGAACAATTTCAACTGAACTTCCAGACAAAACTTGAAGGTAATAAATTCTTAGGTTACAGCAATTGTCCAACTTCTTAACCTAATGCAACTCTAACAAAATATTTTTGTATTATAGAAATGTAACGATGCCCTAAACATTATTATGTATGTAAAATTTGAACCACTCATTTCAGGCTAGGTAGATACATTTCTAAACCAAATATGACAGTTTAAAATTATCAACTTTTCATCACATCCTTTAAAAGCATCCAATTCACATATATCAAACTCAAATTAAAATACAGTATAATTTTAGAAATACAGAAACAATAAATTTCAGATGACATCAATTGCATTTCCAGATACAATATAGGAATTGTTGGTCTTATTACTTCTGATATTATATATTAACACATTAATATATAAATACATGTATCACATATATTAATACATTAACATCCCAAATACACTTTATTTAGCTGTATATTCTTCAGCACCACTACCTCTGGCCCAGGTATAGGAACTTTTGCCTGGCCATGAATGAACTTATGAAAGAAAGAGAAACTTAATTTTGCACCCACTTTTTCCAAGCTTCTTCTTATACAAAAATGCCTAAAGGATTTTTTTCAGACTCCCAAGGAAGATAAGGTCCTTAAGAGCAGGAAAAAAAATCCCTTTTAGTTTTCTAAGGGCTCCTCCCTAGGTGGGGCCTGGCAGCCCCTTGAGGGCAAGGAGCCTACCCTTCCAAGCACTAACTAACCAGCCCTATTTCTTTACAAGTTTCCTTTTAGCTTCAGCTCTGATAATCCTTCAATGTGGAGGGTGGGGGAAGGGTGTGGCCAGGAGCACATGGCAGCCAAGAGGAGCACATGGACTCCTGACTAGACAGGTAATCTCAAGCTGCTATTCTACAACCCTCCTAAATTCCTTTTTTTTTTTTACAAGTTTCTATCTCTCTCTTTCACAAAATTTACTTTTTAAACTCTACAAGGATGGGCTACAAAGGTACTCAGGGGTACAGGACTGACTGTCAGTCTGTGAATTTCTGTCCCTCTCCTCATATTGCCCAGCGGGGAGGGCGATTTAAGTTTTTTCCTACCGTTCTCCTGCATTCTCTTCTAATCTGATCTGGGAGGAGAGGAGTTTGATTTAACTGCTCTAACTTTTACTGCAGCCCTAGTGAAAAGATCTCAATGATTGTAATTCAAGTAAACTTCACCCCCTTGCTCACTCCCAAAAACCTCTTTTGTACTTGAATCTAAGGGAATCAGGGACTGAGAAAAATGCGAGAGTCCCACTGAAGACTTTAATGCAGGTTTTAGCCAGAAGGCATTCATTGGGAGGAGGTGTTTTCAGCAAGAGTGAGCTCCTGGAATGACTTTACAGTTTCAGGAGTTCATTCTTCCCAAATTCAGCTAACCAATTTCCAAACTTTTTTATCAATTTAAAAACCAGAATCTGCCAAATTATAACCCATTCCCGCCACAGTTCCACGCTGGCCAAACAGGAGCCACAAGGAAAGGGGTCTGTTTCCCTAGTGGCAGCCTGATATCTCTGGCTGCCTATGTTTCAGATTTTTTTTTTAAAATGACGTTTCACAATTTTGACATAGACACACGAACAGAGACAAACTCAAAACGTAACAAAATTCACGGTGTGGATCGAATTGAAGGCTAAGCAGGTCCCCTCGGAGGAAAGATTTCCTCCTCAAAGATACGACCCCCAACCTCTCTCATACCTCAACACAAAACAGAGAACCATTAGCTTGAGTTAATTGGAGGCTAAACAGGTCCCCTCAGAGGAAAGAAGATAAACCAGGTTTCTTCTCCAAGGAAAACACCCCCAATCTTCCCATACCCCAAACAGACCCGGTAGCATGGGTTAACTGAGGCTAAGCAGGTCCCCTCAGAGGAAAGAAAATAAACCAGGTTCCCTCTTCAAGGAAAACACCCCAATCTTCCCACACTCAACACAAAACAGATAACCAATGGCATGAGTTAACTGGGGCTAAGCAGGTCCCCTCAGAGGAAAGAAAATAAACCAGGTTTCCTATTCAAGGAAAACACCCCAATCTTCCCACACCCCAATAGGAAGGGTTGCGTCCCAGCCCCCCTAGCTCTGTACCACAGCCTCATCAGGGTTTATCATGATAACAGAGACCCAAATGGCTAGCCCCAAACCAGAAACCAAACCAGAAAAACCTTATGTCTAGAGGTCTGAAAACCAGAATTCTCTGTAGGCCGAAAAGGGACAGGTCAGCAAAGAGCCCATTCTCCGAGACCATCACTCCACATTAGAGTCCTAGGAAAAGAAATCCCCAGGAGCCGGCCCTCTGAAGTGAGAGAAGGTGTATCAGGGGCAGAGAGTCCCTGTTGAGGCCCAGAATTCTGTGTGTGTGTCTCCAGGGCGGTAACACGTAATACCGCCTCATCTCGCTGGGGCCTCCAAAATGTTGTACCAGAAGCGAGTGAGACACACCACAGAGTATAAGTTTTAAGTGGAGAATTTATTAGCCGTGGCCATTGGGGTACTGCACCACAAATCAATGGCAATGTGTTGGGGTGACAGCTTGGCTTATATAGGATATGTGGGGGTACAGGGTGGGGGGAACAGGAACAAAGGTCCTGGCTGATCAAAAGATTCAGTCAGGTTGTTGTACTAGTGGGATAATCTCATTTACATTCCTTGGCGGAGTCACAGAGCCCCAGGTATATCTGCTAGAAAGGGTCTGCCAGGTTATCCTTCAGTGGGATGGTCCTATCTATTGACATTCCTTGGTGGAGTGATGGAGTCCCAGGGGGTTTGCTAAATGCCAAAGATATCTGAGTCCATTCTTCCTGGGGGTGCTTGTCAGTAGCTAGGGGTTTCTCAGGGGTTCCTAATTTTCCTTGTATTACAGTTCACCTTTCAGGACTACTGGATTTTGTTTTGTCTGTAAGAGTGGACACATTCCACATGCCAATGGTGAGTGGAATTGTATTTGCAGATGTTTTTGTACATTTCTTTGTGTTTGGACTGCAGAATTGGATTCCCTGCCTGCAGTGGTAATCAGGCCATAGTTGGGTAAGCAAACAAGAACCAATGGGTCTGGGTTAGCAAAGCAGGGGGCAGTTACAATGGCTTGCCCAGAGTCTCAACACTCCTTCCATGAGTGAGCCACAAAATTCAAACACCAACTCCAGATCTTATATATAGGTCTCTGGGCCCTGGGGCACTTGATTACCTCAGTGCTGGGAGGAACTAAAACAAAGGAACAGCTAAAAGTTCCATTTTGCTGGCCATTACATTTGACAGGCAAGACTCATCAAAGGTACTTAATTACCTCAGCATTCCAAAAGGTAAGACAACAAAAAGTCCTGCCCTGATTAGCATTGCATTGTCTTGGTGCCTGAGAAACGCTCCAAGACAAAAAGATACCATTTTACCTGTCCCATTCAAACAAAGGCCAGAATCATTAAAGGCACTTAAGAGAAGAACAGCAAAAAGGCCCACCCTTATTACCACTATGCCTGTTCTTGGACAAGTTCAGTTAGATTTTCAGAATGATTGAAGATTATCTGAAATAAACTTTATGAGACTATTAGTCTGAGACTATATGTCAACAACAACAACAACAACAAAATGTCCAAATATGTAGCAAATTGGTATACCATAAAAGGAAACAGTAGAGGTGAAACCAAGATGGCGGGGCAGAAGCAGGACCTTGATTGAGCTCTTTCCCAAAACCCCTCGAAATATCTGTGAAAAGTGACTCTAAACAAATTCTAGAACAGCAGAAGCCACAAAATGACAAAGTGAAGCAGATTTCCAGCCTAAGACAATAAGGAAGGCCTACAGGAAGGGTCTATTGTCTTTTGCTCAGAGCAGAGCACAGCCCAGCCTGGGCCATGATGGCACAGACAGGATTGGAGCAGGCCTCAGTGCACTGAATCACTGGCAGCTGTGGCACTTTCCAGACTTCTCAACCAAAAAATGCCACAGACAGCTTCAAAGGTCAGTGGGAACACTCTCTCACCTGGGTGAGGGAGGAGCATGTTTCTGCCACAGCCATAGCCCCAGCCCCAGGGCAGCAGCAGCCACTTCCACAGCAGCTGCAGGTTCTATAGCTCTTGGCCTACTGATTTGGGTTGCATGCCTGGTTGGTGGCCCTGGGATGAAGAAGAGCTCTGGCATGGTGGAGGTGGTGGCAGCTATGGAGAGAGAACCTTCCTCGAAGTTCCAGGGCAGAAAAGAGTGCTTGTCGTTGCTCACAGAGCAGAGTCCAGGCCAGGAAAGGAGTAAACACCTCTCTTTTGATCATAACACTTTGGAGGAACTGAGAATTTACAAATCCCTAGTGATACCTCTGAAAGCACCTGCCCCAAACCCCTGAAACTTGGGGCAGTACACCCTTCACTTAAGAAGGAGCTTAAAAGTCAAATAGTTGGCTGGGTAAACGAGCAAAGAGGGGAAAAGAATAAGATTATAGAAAATTATTTTCTTGGTGAAAAGATGTTTTCTTATACACTTACTGATGGGGAAGATCAAGACATGCAGCCAGTGGAAGACAATAAGGTCAAAGTTCCAACATTCAAAGCCTCCAAGAAAAATATGAAATGGTGTCAGGACTTGGAAGAGATCACAAAGGATTTTGAAAATCAAGTAAGAGAAGTGGAGGAAAAATTGGGAAATTGAGAGTGATGCAAGAAAATCATAAAAAACAAATTAACATCTTGCTATAAGAGAGATTCAAAAAATGATGAGAAAAATGAGACCTTTAATAATAGACTAATCCAAATGGCAAAGAGGTCCAAAAAAACTATGAGGGGAACAATGCCTTGAAAAGCAGAATTGGCCAAATGGAAAAAAAAGTCCAAAAGCTCCCTGAAGAAAACAAGTCCTTAAAAATTAGAATGGAGCAAATGGAAGCTAATGACTTTGTGAGAAATCAAGAAATTGAAAAACAAAACCAAAAGAATGAAAAAAAATAGAAGGCAATGTGAAATATCTCATGGGAAAAACAGAATCAATCACAAGAATCAAGAGAAACATGAAAAGGTAAACAGGAAAGCGAAGCCATAAGGGACTTATTAAATTTGAACTGTTTGCATCCTACATGGAGAGATGATATTTGTAATTCAAGTGACCTTTCTCAGTATTAGGGTAATTAGGGGGAACATACATACGTACATACATACATACATACATACTAACCTGGAAAATATACCCAGGAGACATAATTTAAAAATTCTTGGACTACCTCAAAACCATGATCAAAAAAAAAAAGACTCTAGATAACATCTTTCAGGAAATTAACAAGGAAAACTGCCCTGATATTCTAGAACCAGAGGATAAAATAGAAATGGAAAGAATTCACCAATCACCTCCTCAAAGACATCTCAAAAGGAAAACTCCTAGGAATATTGTAGCCAAATTCCAGAATTCCCAGATCAAGGAGAAGTTATTACAAGCAGCCAGAAAGAAACAATTCAAATATTGTGGAAACACAATCAGAATAGCACAAGATTTGGCAGCTTCAACACTAAGGGATCAGAGGGCTTAGATTATGATATTCCAGAGGTTAAAGGAGATAGGATTAAAACCAAGAATCACCTGCCCAGCAAAACTGAGTATAATATTTCAAGGGAAAAATGGAATTTCAATGAAGTAAAGGACTTCCAAACATTCCTGTTGAAATTACCAGAGCTGAATAGAAAATTTGGCTTTTGAATACAAGAATCAAGAAAAACATGAAAAGGTAAATATGAAAGAGAAGGCATGAGGGACTTATTAAAGTTGAACTGTTTGCATCCTACATGGAAAGGTGATATTTGTAATTCAATTGACCTTTCTCAGTATTAGGAATATATATACATACATACATACACACACATACATACATGCGTATATAACCATATGTATATTCAGGGTGTCCCTAAAGTCTGGACACATAGGCAATGTGGAGTTCTTGCATCTAGTTCACATGAATTTTGCAAAGTGTATCAACCTTTACATCACAAATGATGGAAATCACATTGAAGATGTTATTTGTTAATATTCCAATTAAATAAAATGTTGTTCAAAATTTCATTCATTTCATTTCTTGAAAATATGTATTTTTGCCTGTGTGTCCAGACTTTAGGAATACCCTGTATACACACACACACACACACACACACACAGACAGACACACACACAGACACACACGCACACACACATACATGTGTGTGTATGTCTATATATATAATATATATGTATGTGTATATGTATGCATATACATGTATGTATATATGTGCATTTATGTAGACAAAGGGCACAGGGTGAGGGCACATCATTATGAAGGGATGATACCCAAAAAATAATAAATAAATAAAATTAAACGTTAAGAGGAATGTAGTGGGAGAAAGAGAAAGGGGGAGGCAGAATATAGTAAATCATCTCACATAAAAGAGATAAGAAAACTTTTAAAAAGGAAGAGGGGGGAAGTGAGAGGGAATAAGTGACCTTTACTCTCATTAGATTTGGCTAAAGGAGGGAATAATATACACACTCAATTGGATATAGAAATCTATCTTACCCTATAGGAAATCAGGGAAGAAGGAGATAAGAGAGGGGAGATAATGGAAGGGATGGCAGATTGGGGAAAGGGACAATCAGAAGCAAACACTGTTGTGGAGGGACAGGTCAAAGGAGAAAACAGTAAATGGAGGGCAGGACAGGATAGGGGGTAATACATTCAGTCTTTCCCAACATGATTGTTATGGAAGTGTTTTGCATGACTACACATGCATAACCTATATTGAATTTCTTCCTTTCTCAATGAGGGTGGATGGGGAGGGAGGAAGAGAGAGAATGTGGAACTCAAGGCTTTAAAAATGAATGTTAAAAATTGTTTTTTACATACAACTTGGAAATAAGATATACAGGCAATGGGGTATAGAAATCTATCTTGCCCACAGGAAAATAGAAGGGAAAGGAGTAAAGAAAAGGGGGAGGGGAGTGATAGAAGGGAGGACAGATTGGAAGAAGGGGTAATAAAAATGCATA
Source organism: Trichosurus vulpecula (assembly GCF_011100635.1). Classification (NCBI taxonomy): domain Eukaryota; kingdom Metazoa; phylum Chordata; class Mammalia; order Diprotodontia; family Phalangeridae; genus Trichosurus; species Trichosurus vulpecula. Next base: position 218,851,125 of record NC_050579.1, on the reverse strand, counting down.
CTTTCCTGGGGGGGGGGAGGGGAGAGAGGGGGAGAAAATTTGGAATTTAGAATCTTGTGGAAGTGAATGTTGAAAACTGAAAATAAATAAATTTATTTTAAAAATAAAGGCATAGGTTGAGCTAGATTACCTGTAAGGCTCATTCTGCATTCCTCAGAGACCTAGACAAAATGGTCTTCTGGTATTTAAAGGCCTTTCTTGTGAAAGCTGAATTAGAGCTGCTGTTTGACCTTAGTGGACAGAAATAGGAGCAATAAATGGGAGTTGTAGAGATGTCAACTTGATAGAAGAAACAACTTCCTAATTCTGAACGAAGCCCAAAATAAAACAGGCTGCTTCTGGAAGCCTTCAAGCAGAAAAGTCTCTATTGGAGAATGTTGGAGAAGAGGTTCATGCTAGGAAAATTATTGATGTTTGCCTCCAATGTCCTTTCCAACTTTTGAAATTTTGAAGGCTTTAAGAAGGTTCAAATGCAAGATAGGTACCTAATAATCTAAATGGCAAATGTTATGGTTCCTAGAAACTATTCTGTTACTAAAACCTATCACACTTGTGTGTTGGTAACATAATTTTAATATTCTTTTCTCTCACTCCAAGTAAACAACTAGGTAGGATACAGAGTAGGATGTAAATATACGGAGTTCCTTCAAAGGATTTTGGAGTGTCTTTGTGACCACAGCCACAGAATGGTCTCCTCCTCAAAGAACTATTATTGAGATCAACAATTGATAACCCAGTTTTTTTACTCCATCCAAAAATAAATAAATGAATGGAGAGAAGAAGAAATGAATAGAATACCCCACACGCATATACAAAAAAGAAACAGTACCTTCATCCTATCTTGTTTTTCAGATAAACATCTTTTTGTTGACCGTATTTATATGACCAAACTCCTTAAGTAAATGTTATGAAAACAAATTCAGTCCTTCTTGAACTGAGGGAGCACAAATCCTTAGCTGGAGGGCACCTCCATCTTGGTTTTCTTTATTAAAGCATAGGTTTAATTTAATGGGGATTGATATATATCAAAACTAAAATACTTGTTTACATACAAAAGTATATGCTTATTTATAAATATACTTATAATAATTATAACTATATGTGTTCATATATTATTAAATATCCCTACAAATATAGATTTATGTAAAACAGCATATGTGTATATGTATGTATTTACATATACTCTTTTTTACATTTGTCATATTCTTCTACTTGGTTACAAGTTCCATGAAGGAATTATTTAATTTTACATTCCCTTGACAGCTGTTATTTAGTTAAAAGCTTATTTACCAGGGCAGATGGATAGATGGATGTATGCTTACACATGCATGCATGCATGCATGCATGATCATACACATATGTATATAAATGCAGATGCATCTATAAATATATACTTTATATACATATATGCTATGTGTATATACATAGATACAAATATTTATAAGTCTATGCATATATGTACAGATATAAATATACACAAATTTTATACATATATGAATATATGTTTATATGAATGCATGCATCTGTATTTGTATATTTGTATATGTACATGTGTATATATGTATATAGGTGTTTATGTATGTGTGTGTGGTGGTAGTGGTATTGGTGGTGGTGGTAGTGGTAGTTCTTCAGTTGTTTTAATTGTGTCCAGCTCTTTGTGACCTTATTTGGGGTTTTCTTGGCAAAGATAATGAAGTAGTTTGCCATTTCCTTCTATCCAGCTCATTTTACATATGAGGAATCAAGATAAACAAGCTCAAGTGACTTACCCAGGGTCACAGAGCTAGTAAGTGTTTGAGGCTGTATTTGAACTAAGGAAGATACATCTTGTACAGGTCTTGTACAGTGGATAGAGTGTTGGGCCTGGAGTGAGGGAAACCTGAGTTTAAATTTAGCTTCAGACATTCGTTATCTGTGAGACCTTGGACAAGTCATTTAACCTCTGTTTGTCTTATTCTACTAGAAAAGGAAACGGCAAAGCACTCCAGTATCTTTGATGAGAAAACTTCAAATGGGTTCGCAAAGAGCCAGATATGGCCAAAAATGACCAAAAGACAACAGCAAATATTTACATATTCATACACATACACATACACAGATACCTGTACGTGCATGCATATATTTACATATACATGCACATGTATATACATGTTATGGGAATTTGTGTGTGTACATGTATGTATATATATGTGTATATCCCACACACATACATGTGTATATTTTCAGTAAGTTTATTACACAATAATAAAAAAACATCAATCCTTAAGGTAAAGGAACTTAGTTTCTATTGGGGTTGACATTTGATTTGTGTTCATATGTGCAGGAAGGTTATGTAAGTTGAAGGCAAGTATGGCTTCAAAATATTTAATCAACAAAAACAATAAAATGATTATGTCATAGAAAAATACTATACAGTTAGCTTTTTGCAATGAGGGTATTATATTATATTTAAAGTACCACTCAAGTTATTAACAATCATCTATGTTATGTGTACCAAACACATATGGGAATATATACACATACATATACATACAAACATATATATGTATATACATATGTATATATATGTGTGTGTATATATATATATATATATATATATATATATATATATATATATATATATATATATATATGGAGAGAGAGAGAGAGAGAGAGCCCGCACCCCCAAACTCTTAAGTTCATATGGAAATATATGGTCTTAGGTAAAATTCAAGTGTTTGCTGAATAAATAGATTTTTAGTCTCTTCTGGTGTCCTATTAATGGAGATTAGTTTACATTGCTTAAAACTTTAATTTATAGTATCCTAAATAATTGTCATTTCATTCATTAGTTCATATTTATGTCAACTTACTTAAATATTTCATGTGGGATTTGTTTTAATACTTGTATAACTTTTTTCATTTTTAATACTCTAGTTTTGTATTGATTGTATGCCTACTCTAAGATATTGTTCTGACTTCACATGGGCAGCTGATCAGTCCATCACACCCATATAATCAATGACTCATTTTCTATCTGTAACATACTCAATTTCATTTTGAGATATTATTCAAGGATTACCATGGCCAGTGTCTTCTAATTATGTTCTCAAATTATGTATTCATAATATATAGAGATAATGATTATTTTTATTCCATAAGTCTTTGACCTTTCTTTTGAACTATGTTCTTCAATGCATTTTTCAAATTTTATCTATTCCTGTCTTCTTATTGAAGTTACCAAGTATCAGTGTATATTTTAATTTGATATAGAAGTTAATATTGAACTCTTCAAAGTATTTTCTCCATTTCTTCATCCTCTAAAATAGATGCTGATATATACATTTCAATTGCTTTTTTGGAGACATTTTTTTAAATACCTATCATCAGCAATTTAATAGAAAGTGACCAATATTCAATGATGAATCTTATTGCCTTTGGGCATAAGATAAAACCAATCCTTTTATTTGCCTCTCTAAGGAGAACTTTTGCCAAACTTCCCATTTAGCTGCAACTTCCTTTCGTCCTTTGGATTCATTTATAGAGAAAATGTCAAGATTGATAAGATTGAGTCCACTCAATAGTATATTCTCCTCAATGGGCTTTGAAGAAGGATCTTATTTTTTCAGTCCTAATAGCTAAGTTAATGTTTATAGAAATACTGAAAACTGTTTTATTCTTAGCAGTCTTTTATCCATTGTCCACCACTCTGGCACTATTATGACAGAAACTGTAAGTAGTTGTAAAGGAGTGGGAATCCTTTCAAATTTTTCTTTGTTTCACATACCAAGTAGCCAACCTGCTGTTTCTGAGCTATTCTGTACTTAGACTGGTTATTGTAAAAAAGAGGAAATACTTGCTAAAATCATCATACTTAAAACTTTACAGCATGCATGGTAGAATGCCTCAGAGCTTACTTTCAGCTGGTATAACCTTCAAGTCCCCAGTGTAACTGCCAATAAGGCAAAGGATTCACGCTAGTTGCAGAGATAATATTGTAAATGGTATAAAAGGGTGATTGGCTTAAATATCTATTCAGCAGCATTTTAAGGTGCTTAAGTTCAGTTTTAATGTAGTAATGGCATTATTATAAAATGGCACTGGTCAGGCATTTAGTACAAGGTTTGTTCACCTAGAAATGTTCATTCAAAACCTGAAGCTGAGAAAAAATTAAGAGACTTAACTAGGGTCAAACATTTAAATACTAAAAGACTTGGTGCCAGAATTTTTTCCTGGCAGAATGGTCTTTCCACTATCCCACACAAGCCAAGTTTTTAATGATTTTTTTCAGTTAACAAGCATTTATTTTTGCTCACTTTAATCTCTCAATCCTATATGCATGCACGCACACGCGCGCGTACACACACACATACACACATATACGCACACATGAAAAATTTTTTAAAAATAAAAGAAAACTCTTATAAAAATATGCATAGTCCAACAAAACTAAGTAAGGTATTTTTACATAAACTCTGAGTAACTTATTAGACTTTCAGACTATGGCTTAGTAAAACTGAGTTTTACTTTTACTTTCCTTCAAAGGAAAATCTTTTAGTGACACAAATTAGATAAACTAGTTAGAAAGTATTATGGGATTTTTCTGCTCATTCCTCTTTTATTTCACACCTTTATTTTTTGGATAGTCGATATTAGTAATAGATAAGAATGCCACTTATTATTTATATTGCATATATTTCCAAACCAGAGGTCTCCATGTATATTATATTCTATAGTATCAATGTCTTTGTTTCACAATCCTTGCAGGATTACTGTCAAGGATAGATAATATCATCCATAATTTATAAATGAAAAAATCAAAGCACAATTTGTGTCTATGCAGTTATCAGACTGTTTAGTGAATTTAGTGAAAAATCTTGAAATTAAGATGGTTTATCTACCCGATAGTGCATTTATGCATATACAGAATAACTGAATTCACAAGAGTTTTGGCGGATGAACACAGTAGACCCATAATTCAGAATATTTTTTTTCCTGAAATGAGCAGGTAAATTAGGCCTGCGGCAATACATGTATATATGGAAGGACCTGTCAGCTGGAGTGTCTGTGTGTTTGACCTCAAAATAGACAGTAATCCCAGGAAACTGATCTCTATTGATGGAGATTCTGGCATTCTATGAGGAGCAAAATGAGGAGCTTACCTGTCCTTATCCATCATCCCCCACTCTTCAGGAAGCCACCCTTCTGATAGCTTCCTATTTTAATAATGATAGCATTGATGGAACACTTCTATATTTGCAAAATACTGTGAAATGGATGCTATATTATTCCCATTTTTATGGAACAGGAAACTGAAGCTAAAAAAGATTAGTGAATTTTTGAGAGTCACCCAGGTAGTAAATGTCTGATTCAAGAACCACACTAAGGGATTCTTAATTCAGACACAATCTAGAACTTAGCCACTGAACTGCTTAAAGAGTTATTCTAGAAAACTTGGTGCTAAGGCCAATCACCTCTTATTTGTTATCTAAGAAGGATCATTTGTGAGGCGAGAAATGAACATGTCATCTTAAAAATGGTAGATGTTTTCTGGGGAAAAGGATGAAAAAGACCTTGAAACCATGTCCTATCTTATATACTCTCAAAGTTTAACACTAGAATTGCCAAAGATGTTAGGGATCATATGGTATAACTCCTTCCATTCAAGTAAATTCAGAAAAATATACTATTAAGCACCTATTATGTGCCAGAAACTAGGTTTTGGGGACACTTAAACAAAAGTAAAACAGTTTCTGTCTTCAAAGAGTTTATATGCTACTAAATGGATTCAAAATGAACACAGCTGATAAATACAAAATAAATTGCCTGGGGATGGTCAAGGCAGGAGAGACTGCTACACAGGCTATTATTAGCTTCTAGACAGCCCAACAACTGTCTTGCACTACTTTTCTGTTGGAAAGTGCTAGAAATTAGGAGAGTAACTTCATGTGACTAGGCCTGGGCTGAGGCTTCCTTCCTCATCTTTAGATTGGGCCATATTTGGGGATTCTTACCAATTATAGACTCATCCTCTTCTCTACACTCCTCCCCTTTGCTGGAAGAACGCTATAAGCTGGTGATAAATTTAGTTGCCAGATATGTAAGATAGAATAGTGCAAGGCCTGATGTTAGGAAGACCTCAGTTCAAATCTGGATTCTGATGCTAGCTGTGTGACCTTGGGAAGTCATTTAACTTCTGTTTGCCTCAGTAACTTCAATTGCAAAAGGGGGCTCATAACAAGTCTTACCTTGCAGAATTGTTGTCTCTGGACACCTATTAGAGTCCCTTTTTTAAAGCAGAACTATTTTTAACTGTGGAAGTCACTACATTGATTCCTAAAAATATAGAAAGGATTTTCAGTAAATAAGGTCTGTTACTTTACATAGTTATCTAGATAGGATCTTCAAAATTTTGTGAAAAATCTAAAATTTAAGCCTTTGGACAATCATTTGCCTTTTTTTTCTCCTCCCTAACCCCATTAGCTGAGGGCCTAGTGTAAGCTTATGATTCTTACCTTTTTTTTAGTAGTGGCATCCTAAACAGAGATTTTACAAATAGATTCTTCTCTTCTCACCCAAGAGAACTAGGTCAAAGTAACACTGTCTCCATTAGACTCTTAACCTACTGCATTTAAATGAACTCCCTAAGAGAGATGAACCAACAAGCTACAGCATTTTCAGACAACTAATGTTTAATTGGTAAAAGCAGGGTTGGCATTATACGTGACTGAATAGGTGGCTTAACTTATTTTCCCATAACTGTCAAACCCATAGTTCTTCCAAAGGTCTGAGGCAAAAAAGTCTGGCCCAAGTTAAATGGCAGATACTTAATCTAGCCTCCCACCCACATGCCCCAACCTGAGGTAGGCCTTTGGAAATGTCAGTGTATATTACAAGGTAGATCCTTGAGGGCAGGGGCAGTTACATTTTTGTCTTTGTATTCCTGGTGCATATGACACAGATATTTAAACAAATACTTGTTTATTTAATTTGAATAATGAGCCCCTCTAAGGTCCCAAAGGTAGGGATTTGTGGATCTTGTTTTTATTATTTGGTTGTTCAATTTTGTCTGACTCTTCATGGCCACACAGACCATAGTGTAGGAAGACCTTGGATCCTTCAGTATTTCCCAAAATCTGTCCAAGTTCATGTTTATTGTTTCCATGACACTATCACATCTCATCCTGTTATTCTCTTTTCTTTTTGCTTTAAATCTTTCCCAACATTGGGGTCTTTTCCAATGATCCCTGTCTTCTCAATGTGTGGCTAAAGTATTTAAACTTCAGCTTCGGTATTTGAGCTTCCAGTGCATAATCTGAATTATTTAAGTATTGATTGATTTGTTCTCCTTGCTGTCAAAGGACTCTCAAAAGTCTTTTCTAACACCACAATTCAAAAGTACCAGTTCTGCAGCACTCAGCTTTCCATATAGTTCAACTCTCATAGCCTTATGTTGCTACTGGGAAAAAAATACCTATGGCTTTGAATATACAGACCTTTATTAGCAAGGTGATATCTCTACTTATTAGTATGTTTTCCAGATTCAAGAATCTCATAGGATCATGTGATCCTAAATTTAGATCTGTTAAAGACCATAGAGATGAAGGTGTCTAATCTTCTCATTTTACAGATGAGGAAACCATGGGGGAGAGAGTTTAAATAACTTGTGGAATCACACAGTTAATAAGTGTCTGAGTTAAGATTTCAATGCAAGTTCTCTTGACTACTATCTCAGTCTTTTAACTACTACATAACAGTTACATCTCAGCATGTTTTTATTCCAAATCCTGTATTACCTACATCTTGACCTTTCTCCTTATATATTATATATTCTGCATCTGTAGCACCAAACTATATTTCTGTTTTCCACTCAAGGGAAAGAAAAAAAAGCTAGGGACAGAATGGTAATAATAATTCAGTTTATTTTGGTTCTGTTTTATGATTTCTTGATTTCTCATAAAGTCATTCACTTCCATTTGCTTCATTCTAATTTTTAAGGAATTATTTTCTTCAGTGAGCTTTTGGACCTCCTTTTTCCATTTGGCCAATCCTGCTTTTTAAGGCATTCTTCTCCTCGTGGGCTTTTTGGACCTCTTTTGCCATTTGGGTTAGCCTATTTTTAAGGTGTTATTTTCTTCAGTATTTTGTGGGGTCTCCTTTAGCAAGCTATTGACTCATTTTTCATGATTTTCTTGCATCACTCTCATTTCTTTTCCCAATTTTTCCTCTATTTCTCATACTTGATTTTTATCCTCCTTTTTGAGCTCTTCCATGGCCTGAGACCAATTGATATTTTTCTTGGGGGCTTTTGATGCACAATCTTTCACTTTGTTGTCTTCTTCTTGTTGCATGTTTTGATCTTCTTTGTCACCAAGGTAAGATTCTATAATCAGAGTTTTTTATGCTGTCTGCTCATTTTCCCAGCCAATTATTTGGCTTTTGAGCTCTTTTCAGAGTAGGGAGTGTTCTGTCCCAAGCTTTAGGGGTTTTAAGCAGCTGTTTTCAGAGCTATTTCTGTAAATTTTCAGTTCTTCTGAGGTGGCATGATCTAAGGAGAGGTGTTTACTCCTGTCCTGGCCTCCAGCCTTGTCTGTGAGTAACCCTAAGCACCCTTTTCTGCCTTGGAACTGTGAGGAGGACTCCCTCTCCATAGCCACCACAAGATCTGCCACACAAGCACTCCTCCTCATGCCAGGACCACCACCTGGGTCTGAGACCTAGATCCAAGCAGGGCAAAGCAAGAAAATCTTGTCTCAGCACCAGCAAAGAGATCCTTGTAATCATGCTCTCATAAGTGGCTTGATCCCCCCACCATCTGTGGGCCTGGAACTCTGGAGCAGCCACTATTGCTGCTGCTGCCTCTACTACCATCATCTCTGCTACCATCACCTCCACTGCCCCAGGGCTGGGGCCTGACAGCACTCTTCTCTCATCCAGGCCCCACAGAGATTTCCCACTGACCTGCTAAGTTGTCTTTGGCATTTGTGAGTTGAGAAGTCTGGAAACTGCCACAGCTGCCAGTGATTTAATGCCCTAAGGCCTACTCCAGCCATCTCTGTGCCAGTGAGGGCTATACTGGACTGCTCTCTGCTCCCAGTCTGGTGCAATAAACACTTCCCATGGATCTTCTAGGTGGTCTTGGTCTGGAGATTTGTTTCACTCTGTCATTTTGTGGGTTCTGTAGCTCTAGAATTTGTTTAGAGTAATTTTTATAAGTATTTGGAGGGGTTTCGGGGGAGAGCTCAAGCAAGTCTCTCTTTCACTCTGCAATCTTGGCTCTACCCCCTTAAGCTTAGGGTACTAAAAATTCAAGTAGATACTAGGGATTCAGGTAATACGATCCTAAAAACCTTTGAAAATGAGGCAAATGTTGAATCAAATAAATTGAATTGAGTCTGTGGGCCTTTCAAACTTCTGGCACATATCTTAATGTATAGGAATGATAATTACTCTATATATTCCATAGACCCCACCACTGTTGTGAATACTTCCTAATAAAATAAGACTTCTCCACCTAGGCATGTTTTTGCCTTGAGTTCCATTTCATGCATCCATCATTTGAATGTGCTGTTGGAAAAAAAATACACACACACATATTGCTTGCTTTTCTTCTGAAGTGTCATTGCAAATAATGGAAACCACTAGCATGTATCCGATGGTCTCGTCCCCATTTACTGCAGTGTGAAATAAGGATTTCAATCTAATTTATGACCTAAAAAGAAACAAAGCTTACAGTTTTCAGAGGAGTAAAGTAAAATGGTAAAAAGAGCATGAAGTACTGTAATCCTTTTTCATATATTCAAAAGATGCAGAATCAATGTTTTAATAGAAAACTATCTAAAGTATTCCAAAGTAGTAGTTTTTTTATTGGTTAGCAAATAATTTAAAAAAAAAAACCACCATGAAATATGGTGGTCAGAAAACTCAATAAAATCTACAGTAACTTCAAAATGAAAATGTTTGGACTTATGAGCACACCTCAATTTCACTGATACTGGTATTGTGTAACTCTGAGGTCAAAATTCACCACAGTTCACTTGTCCTTGAATTACATGATGGGGAGTCATGATTCTAAGGTCTTCCTCTTATTGGAAGAAGTCTTAGGAGGTTCCCAAGTTAACTCTCTAGCTTTCTAATGCAGAGAAAGTAAAGTGCTGATATTCTTCTCTTGGTTTCCTAGGGAAACTGTAGTGGAATAAAAAAGGCTCAGTATTCTAGCAGAATATGATATATTGAACATAAACAGTCTCAAAATTTTCTGTCATTGGATCTGTTGTTAAGTAAGAGGTGCTTTAAAACACTCAGAAAAGGAAACATCGTCATAGAAATTTCACATTTGTAATACAAATTGCACCTGTCATACCAAAGGTGTCCATGTTATTGTGGTCACACAAAAAGAAAAAAAAAAAATTAATAATGAAAAAAGTCAAAATGGTTTAGTCTACAGTAGAACCCGTAATTCTATTTCCTTGAAAAACAAGCCTTTAAACCAATTCATACAAAAATTAAAAGATGTAAAGATAGAGATTGTAACTTACCATTAATGTTCCCTCATTTATACAAAGCATCTAAAATTTCCCCAAAGGGCTTTGCAAATGAAAGCTGAGAACCCTGTACTCCTTGTAGAAAAAATAGTTACTACTTTAAGAAGGAATGTTGTTTTTAAAGCTACAAAGCAAGTGAGTTTTTAAATGTTTATGGCAACATCCTCTAGGAGTGTAGTTGCCATGGTGATTTCCTGTTAGCTGCAAGCAGGTATTTTGAGCTCTAGTTATATCTCTACATCATACCTGTCAAGGGGGGTGCCAGGACAGCATGCTGGAGTGATCCTCTGCCCTTTTTCTTTCTTTCCCATGAACTACAATTTTCAGGCATTGAAAGAAGAGAAACAAGTCATATTTTATACTTAATTTCTATTACTCAATAGGCATAGTAAGAACAATGAAGTATTCATTTAAGAACAAAATTGATCTAGGCTGGCTACCATTTTATATCTTGATCTATACTAAAAGTCTCAGGAATAGATGAGGAAGTATTTTGATCTTTTCAATTCTCAATCAAATCTGTAGGATGTTTAATTGGACCCACCAAACCAAACATGAGAAGTATCTGCACTGCTGGAGGAGGCAACAGGAATTTGAAGGAACTAACACCAATTGTAATAGCAAAGCAGAAAAGAGGAGAAACAGTTCTTTGTGTGGAGAGGTCATAGAAACTTAATCTTGGTTGAAACAAAGGTGCAGCTAGTATAAGGAGCAAAGATAGCTCCTTGCCAATCCCGACCCCTCTCCTCCTCCCCACCATGGTGAGCTTTTCAGTGCGTTTATATTTGAGAAGCTATAAGGATATAGGTGGGGATAGTAAGAGCAAAGGGAAAGAGACAGAGATAGGCACAGAATAATGTGAAAATTTGGGGAAATACTAAGAATCTTGGATGATGAAATCCAGTTTGCCATCATATGCATGATTTTTGCTCTTTATTCTAAACTAAAAAGTTGATATTTATACTCTTTAGCCAGAACTATGGAAGTTGAATGCCTCTGTCCTGAGATTCATGAACACATCTTCAGCTCCTTGTAAGTAGGCCCTGCTGCTGGTCATTTCCATTTGGAGCAGTACAGGACAAGGACATGAGACGAAGGTTTAGACTCAACATATGAACTCTCTTCTGCAGGTTTTCTGCATCAGATCAAGTTAGGGAGATGATTTCCCTTGCTTCCCTCTGTGAACAGAAAATGGTGGCTTGTAGGAGAAGCATATAATGAAAAATGCTTGCTCAGATGAATCTAAGAGGAGAGTTTCTGGATCTGTAGATCTTATCTGCCTTCATCTATCTTTCTGCTCCCTTTTATCAAAATAGGTCAGAGATTAGGGATGCTAAGAAAGGGTATTTCCAGCCTTGAATGTTATCTTCTGGATAATCCTGAATTCAGGAACTACCAAATTTGAGATATCCTGAATTTAAGCATTTCTGAGTGAGAGAGCTGGCCATCAGCCCACCCCCCCCGCCCCCGAAATCTATTTTCTTAACAGTGTAATTCTCAGAGAATAGGACATATGTGTGTGTGTGTGTGTGTGTGTGTATATATATATCTATATATATATATGCATATATATGTGCATATGTATATGTATGTATATATATATACATATATGTGTGTGTGTATGTGTAGTCATTAGTGTAAAAATATAATCTAATGGAGCACACATGGAGTTAAGCTGAGCTACTCTCTAGACACTTCCAGGGACAGATGTTTCAATTTTGAAGGACATTGGGATAATGAGAATTCCCTTAGTCTCCATTTAGGCAGCAGGAGGAAGAAACTATATTAGGGAGAATTGCCTTAACTAGGTGAGCTACCCACTGGTTAAACTTCAAAGTGGTAGGGGCATGAAATTAGAGTTGATGGGAAAGAGCCTGATTCTTCTTGCTTTAGAATGTAGGCAAACATTTTAAGACTGAAACTACCTCCCATCTGCATCCAGATCTGAGAGGCCCTTTCACCCTGCAGCTGAATGGGCTAGGAGCAGTCTATTACATTGACAACCATCTCTAATAGGTTGAGTAGTTTGTTCTATCCTTCCTGCTCCAAAGGCCATTCTCCTTAGAAAAGAATGCATAAGTAAGGTCACATAGAGGGTAAGAAAGCTCATAAGGATTTAGTTCACAGTTAAAAATGATAGCCACCAAACATGGAAAGATTTTTAAAAAATCACATGATGTAATTTTCTGTTTAGCTTTCATTAGTTTCATAATGAGGAAATTGACAATGTTAAAAATATTCAAAGTCCCCTTTAGGACATGTGTATTTTGCTATTAGGAATACAAGAAGCATAGAAAAAGAGAAGAGAGGTGTAATCTTAGGTACAGCCAAAGCTATAAACTCATTTTTCTAATTATTTACTTTAAATGTTTATTAACTTTGCTAGGAAAATATATATTGTCATTTGAGCAATTAGATATGAATGGATCATGTAGGAGGTAATATACCAAAATGAGGCTACTGACTATAAAATTTAGGGTAAAACTGGGGTCAATTATAAATTTGATAACTTGCTTGTATTCCCAGTTCCAATTTTCAGATGCAGTGCAGTTCAAATTGTATTTCAAACACAATATATTGTTTGCTAAACTATTTTGTTGCTCCTCTGGGTTTACTACCTAAACTAAATCAAAGTTATAAGGACTTAAAAAGTCTCCTTACATACATCCATGGTGTTTGTCTTCATTAGAGCCTCTTTCTTGAGCCTATCCCACATGAAGACAATAATCCACTATGTATCAAATGAAATTTTTCCCCTCAGGCTTACAAACTTGCTTTAGAACCTTTAGAAGTTCATTTTGTTTTGTTTTCTATTTTCTCAAAATTTAAGAATTAAGGTTATTTTTAATGCTAATCAAATTTCCTCAGGTTCTGGCCTCTTTTACCTTATATTTCTAATAGTATGTTCATTTTCAGAATGTTTATTGAAGAATCAGATCACCCAATATGAAGGAAATCTGGTACTTCTTCCATGATTCCAGTTCCTCTGCTAGGGGTAATTATATTCTCATTGGATTATTAATGTAGCTAATTTGCTCTTTATAGCACCATTTCAATATAAAGCACTTTAGGAAATTTGTTAATAAGAAAAAAATAAACAGAAGCAATAAAATATAAAGAAGGAAGAATAAATATTAGAGGAGAGAATATTTTGTAAATTACCATCTAATAACAGATCTTCCCTAATTCTGGTTGATCCTCATGGGGAACTTGGCAAAAGAGTATTTTCCAAAACTGAAATTGATGCTAAAAATAGCAATCCAATCCTAATTTAAATCCTTCCCTTTCACTTAATAAGCTGTATGAATTTGGACAAATCACTTCCCTTCTTTGAGGGAACCCTCATCTATAAAATGGAAAGGTTGAACTGGATGGCGTTTCGCGCATATCTATAATTCTATGATGCCATGAAATCAATTACCGATACTACCCATCAATGCTAGGTTCAAAGTGCTCCCTGGGTCTTCTTCTGAAACAGAAATGCAGGTATGAGCTCAGTTGCCTGTCCCCAGGTAAGTTACAAATTATTTAACACCACTCTAAATCCGGAGGGAGAACAAAGGAGGATCTCAGAAGCAAGAAATCTTTTATTCACAATCTTCCTCATTCTTTGGGAGGCACACCTGAGTTGAAAAGTTATGCAATCAGAATAGCTCAGATTTCCTCTTTTTGCAAAAATTCCACTTTATTTCTATTATATTTCATCAAATCCTAGTTGCTCTAATGTTGGCATAGTGGAATCATCCATGCAAACAAGCTAATAAATATGGATACATTTCATGGTGCTTTATTCCTTAATATGGAATTAAAAATTAAATCAATAAACATTAAAGCATCTAACTTGTATAAACCAATTCTCTAAAACACAGATCAGATGTAATCAGTTTATAATTATATTTCAAAAGTAGGGAATGTAGGGTTCATCTGATTCCCCCTCCAGGAATGAAAATCCAATTCTTTTCTTTTCTTTCTTTTTTTTTAGTTACACCATGTGTGGTATTTAGGGAATGATCAAAAGAGAGTATGACCTTTAAATCGTGGATTTAGAACTGGAGGGGACATTAGAAGAGATCTAGTCTGACAACTTCATTATAAAGATGAGGAAACTGAGGCCTAGAAAACTAAAATGACTTCACAGCTGTCACACAGCTAATAAATGGCAGGGCTAGAATTTGAATTCTAGTCCTCTGACTCCAAATCAAATGCTCTTTTCCACTTATATCCATTCATCATAAGAACTAATCAAAACGTTATGTATTTACAGCCAGCCAGTGGTCCAAACAATGATAAAAGTGATAATAATACAAAGAAACAATTACTATTCTCGAGGAGCTTACACTCTAATGAGGAAGAGAAGTATAAAAATAAATACTGCATGAATATAAAGATATACAAATTCATATAGTCATTTGGGAGAGAAGAAACTAGGAATTGTGGGGATTGGTTAAAGGTTTATACAGACGATGGTGCTTTAGTGGCTTCTTAAAGGAAGAAAAGGACTCATGGTATGCAGTAGGAACAGTCTTAGATAAAAGACTTCAGAAGTCTGGGTCCAGAGTTTGGCTTGTTCTGAAGAAATGGGAACATAGCTCCAAGAGGCCAGCACCCAGTGATAACAAAACCTTTTTTTTACTCTGCTCAGCTACACCTCCTGCCTTTCAACACGCCACACTCACTTCCTATCTAATCTGGGCAACTACCATGTAACAAAAGATGTTTAAAATAAGAATTTTTTGTTTCTTTCTTTCCATGGACTTTGAGACATACATTATATACTTTCAATCTGGGTTTTTTTTTTGGCATTGGATGCTTTCAAAAAGACACTGAATCAGATATCTCATTCATTTGGTGTGATAAAATCTAGATTTCTATAACTATCAATGATTATGAAACTATATAAACTTTTGCATTCCAAACTGAAAATAACCTAAATCAGCAATAGATTATTCCTTACTTGTAATCAGAGAACTGGTTCAAAAGTGTCTATAAGTGGAAAATTTGGAATGTTTGTTCAAATAGTAAAGAAATTATGTAAATTTTATATAGAATTACACACTTCTTTTTTGAACTTTTGTCTATATAATGTTTTTGTTTTGTTTTGTTTAATTCTTTTGGTCTGGTCAATGCTGACTCTAAAAAGGACTATTTTGCTGAGGTACTATGACTCATCACCTGTTATGAATAGGTTAGGCATCCCTGGACTACCATTTATACTTTGCATTCAGATTAATAAACACATAAGATAAAATTCTATTGAGATGAGTCTTATTGGTGTTGGTTGGGTGATCCACATCTATGGACAATAACACATAGCTTACAATAAGCTTTGCTGCTTTGTGGAAAAGAGTAAAAACAAATTGATAAGTAAATTTGCCCTTGAAAGAAAAGAACACATTTCCCTAGCAGATAGCTTATTAGTTATTCCCTCCCCAAGAGAAAACTAATATCTTAAAGCCTCGTAATTATTCTCAAGCAGCTCAAAACTAACAGATTATTCTTTCACCAAGGTAAAATACAATACATTAGTTAGCTCGATTATTAATGAACAGGGGCATAAATTATGTAGATAAAAGCCATGCAAGTCAAATCACCCTTGAATTGAAGTCTGGACAATCTTTTTCCAACATTGGAGATACAAAATAATTTTGCTCTTTTTTGGTGTCAATTTAGCCAGTAGTATAACAGGAAAAAAACCCTGCTGGATTTAGAGTCATGTGACACCTGGATTCAAACCCCACCTACTCTTACTAGCTGTGTTTTCCTGCTAAAGTTATTCATTTATCTGAGCCTCAGTTTTGTCCTATGAAGAGTGGCAGGGGAATGGAGCAAGGATTTATTAAGTACACACTGTGTTCCTGTCAGTGTACTAAGCACTTTATAATAAGCACTTTCAATTGTCATAACTCTGTGACATAGATGTTATTACCATCCCCATTTTACAGTTGAGGAAACTGAGGCATGTAGTGGTAAAGTGACTTGTCCTAGTCACACAGATAACAACTTCCTGAGGTCATATTTGAACTCAAGTCTTCCAGGCTACAGATCTAGTACTCTGTCCATTGTGATACTTAGCTGCCTAAAAGGGGGATAAACAAGATAACAGTACTCCAGAATATCATGAAGATCAAATGAGACAATATATGGTAAAAAAAAAAAATCTTTGCAAACATTAAAAAAGTTCCATATGGATATCCTTTACTTCTATGTAATTAGCACTGTGCTGAGTGTTGTGGGGCTAAGGAAGAAGAAAACATGGTTCTAGAGCTCAAAAAGTTTGTATGCCTTAAAAAAATTAAGTTATTTATTTTTAACATTCTTCTCTTTTTATATCTTGAGTTCCAAATTTTCTCCATCTGCCCTACATTTTCTCCCAGGGCAATACATGTTATTTCTTCAATATTTTCCATGCCTCTTTTATCACACTTCTAATTCTCTTTTCAGAATTTTCTTGCTTCACTCTTATTTCATTTCCCAATTTTTCCTCTACCATTCTTATCTCTTTCTTTAACTCAGAAATTCTTGTTGGATTCAATTAGCATTTTTCTTTGAGGCTTTGTTTTTATGTTTTCATGTTGTTTTATTTTTCTGAAAGTATATCTTGGTTTTCCCTGTCACTGTAGTAGCTTTTATGGTTAAATGCCTTTTTTTTGTTTGTTTACTTTTCCAGCTTATTTCTCGACTTTGAATTTATGTTGAGGTTGGACTCTGCTAACCTGGGGTTGGGGAAGCACTGTCTCAAGCTTTACGTTTTTTCATGCTGCTGTTTTCAAAGCTAGTTCTAAAGGTATGCAAGTTTTTAGCGCTTCCAAGTTGTTGTGATCCTGGGGGAAGTATGGTCACTTTTCTCTGGGTGTATGCTCTGGTCTTTACCCAGAAAGGACCCCTAGTGCCCTGTAGTACCTCACACTCTGCTTTGGACCTGTGACCAGGACCCCTGCTCCCTTTTGACCAGTGTTCCTCTCTACCTTGCAACTGTGACCCAGAACTGCATATCAGCAATAGAGTTGTCAGAGTCATCTATACCCAGTTTTTTTTGACACCCTTACCATTTCTGAGCTGAGTCTTCTTGAAGCTGATGCTTCTGCCACAGCAATTGTTGCCACTGAATGTGTGGGTCCCAAACTGTCCTTTACTCACATGTCACAAACTTCTGCTGACCTCTTTTCTTAGTCCAGAAAAATAGCTCACCCCCACCTTTTGTTGACTACACCATTCCACAATTTGTTTTGAGGTGTTATTTTAAAGTTGTTTGAAGGAAAGTGTTGGGAGATTTCACCTGGGTGGCTTCCCCTAATCCTCCATCAAGCTTATATTTCTCTTGGTTTGATCAATTCACACAATGCTAAATGAAGACAATACATAAATATTTTACAAAAGAATCATAGATTTAAAGTTGGTTTGATCAATTTCTCTTGGTTTGATCAATTCACACAATGCCAATTGAAGACAATACATAAGTATTTTACAAAAGAATCATGGATTTAAAGTTGGAAGGGACATTAGAGATTATCTATTTTAAGCCCCTTATTCCATAGGTGAGGACATAGAGGCCCAGAGGCTAAGACTAGGACTAGGAATAAATCACTGGGTACCAATATATTTGAGAAGGTTTTTGAGGAAGAAGTTGGGACTTTAACTTGGTCTTATAATAATTAAATAAAAATTTGATTAGAAGAGGAAGGCTTGATCACCTTACAGTCAAGCAGGCAGAAAACCTGCTGTGTATGGAATACTGAAATTGACTGTATTTCAAGGCTTATTTAGTCACTCAGTTAGTTAATTATTATGTGCCTACTATATGCAAGATATCCTTTAGTATCTTTAAGAGAAGTAAAAAGATATGAGGTTGGAGAGTGAATTTAAGATCACAGGGGACAATAAAATCCAGGTTAGGAGAATAGTTACATTTTGAAATTTAAAATTAAACCTAATAAATAAATGATGACACAGAAATGGGCTAGTCATTTGTCAGAATGGAGAGGTAACCAATAGCTTGTGCACTCAGTATTTTCATACTATCAAGAGAACAAAAGGAAGGTTCACAGCATAATCAGACAATGGACAGCATCAGAGTTAATTGAATATCAAACTTGGAACCCTATGGCAAACTTATAGGAGAATGCAAGTAGATGTTGCAGACGAAGGACATTCATAAAGGAACTGTAATCTGAATTGTTGGAGAGAATACATGCATATGATGAGACCATAGGAACACTAGAGTATTAAAATACCAAATTTGATATATGTTTTATACATATAAAGAAGTATCTATTTACTTATATGCTGTGATAAAGTTTATAAATTGTCCTTGTCCTTAATACTGAGATCCCTAATATCATTAATATTATTATCGACAGAAACTATACATACTTAAAAATTCACTGGTGATATTCAGACACCTAAAAGTCAAGGAATGTGCTACAAAAATTAAAGTTACAGCTGAATAACTTTGCAAATTAGCAAAGATGACAGGAAATTGAAATAGTCAATGTTGAAAGATTTGTGGAACTGTAGGAATACTAATACATTGTTGGTAGAATGAGCCAGGGGGTGGTAATAACCTCAGGTGCAATTGGGGGGCATCGAATAAAAATAAGAGGGAAGTGGAAACATAAGGAAAGAAGAGAAAATAAGAAACTTTTGAAAAACCATTCATATCTATTTCATCTGTTGTATAACTGAGTTAAAGTCATAATGATTACATTATTTTCAAAAAAAAAAACACACAAAATGCAACTTATAACCAATCAGTGTTCAAGTCCACTGACAGGTCTTAACAAACAAGTGTTGGCAGGCAAGCATCTTGTGCATTGTCAGAAAGTCCAGCATGGCTCTGCAGGAATATGTGTGGGTAATAACTTGCTTATGATACAATACTATATAGTTACATGATGTAATATCACCCCATCAAAATTTCAAAGCAGGAAAAAACCCACAAATTTACAATAAATTACTAAATTTATGATGCCTTTTTAAAAATAAGATTGGGAACTTCTGTGGTACATGAATGTAATGAAATAGTATTATACTGTATGAAATGATGCAGGTATTGAATATGGAGAAGCATAGAAAGATGCATGTGAACTAAGACAGAATTAAATAAGCAGAGCCAAGAAACCCATATACAGAATAACAACAGCAAGTGGAAAGAATAATGAGAGACTTAAAAGAGTTAATTTAACAAAATTATAAAGATCAAGCATGAAAAAATGCGAGAAAACATCCCTAAATTGCATCTTTATGCTATTAACTAATGCATATATTTTCAGACTGCTTCAATGTATCAATCAGTGGTATTGATATTTTCTTTCATTCATACATATATATATATATATATACATATATATGCATACATACATACA
Organism: Trichosurus vulpecula; assembly: GCF_011100635.1. Lineage (NCBI taxonomy): Eukaryota > Metazoa > Chordata > Mammalia > Diprotodontia > Phalangeridae > Trichosurus > Trichosurus vulpecula. Next base: position 218,831,240 of record NC_050579.1, on the reverse strand, counting down.
TATACATATACATACATACACACACACACACATATATATATATAGATATAGATATAGATATAGATATATATGTATACACCCTCACACACACACACATCGCCTCTGATATTGGGGTTTTCTGAGCCCTTTTCAGTGCTGCTGATATACCTTTGTGTCCATCTTTCATCATACTTACACTTGTAGCTCCAAGAAGCTTTACCATGCTCAGCAATCCCACCTTGGTAAAACCATCAAAGCAGACAGGCTAAAACAGGCTGAGGGTAACTGAGAGCCTCAAACCTGCTGGGGACATCTACCCCAATCATAGTAAAACTTCCCCTGTCAGAATGGGCAGATGAAAGCAATTTGTTCCAAGGGCCAAGAAGGTGGCTGAAGCAGGCGCTATGGAGCAATCAGTCAGACGTCAAAGACACCAGTGTAATCCACTGCACCCCAGGCCATTTCTAGTCATCCTGACTTTTGTCTTGCCACTGAATTTCATGACTGTGAAAGAGAGAGTGAGGCTGATGTCTCTGTATAACTCTGCCTCACTTAAATCCAATTCACTCACAGGTCAAGACAACACCCTATGAAGTCTTTGGTCCTCTTCAAAAACAAAGAACAAATAACATACAATATACTATTGATGCCTTTTTGAGATTGAGAAGGGGAAGGATACTGGAGATAAATAGGATTACTGAAGATACAAGATAACAATAAAATTTTATTTTAAGAAAAAAGTTAGATCTAGACAGAGGTTTTAATTATATGACTTCAAAACCTATGGATAATAAGTGAAAAATCCAGTTTGTCATTCAGGTGATTGTTCCATAGAATACCATACACCTAGAATAAATGTTTTCTCACTAAAATTTTGGAGATTTGGTGAAACCAAGAACATTTGATTTAAATTCACTCTTCTCTTCCTCTTTTTCCCCCACCCCAAGAAAATTGTTCAGGGTCAACCGGAGACTGATGTCTGATTGGAAAAGTAACTAGTGTCTTTAGGTAATCAAGGCATTCTGTGTTAAATCAGAAAGATTACAGTTCTATCCCATTTAATTTTACCTGCCAGTTACCTTTCTCTGTTTTGTTGATCCTATGATGTTCTTATAACAATTGTCAATACCACTTCAAAGCAGTTGAATTGCATACAGTATTTATGCATTGAAATGGAACCAATTCAAACCGAATTTGATGATCAGAGGAGCATAGCTAAAGAAAGAGTAGGAATAGACATCGCTCTCTAGCTGTCCACAAAACCTGGAACAAGGAAAAATATTTGACAAGAAAGTCCATGTGCCAGCAAAACTGCTGGAGAGGCATTTTCAGGGAAAATTGAAACCATACTTCCAGAAGCTTAAGATATTAATCACTGAAGTATTATTATACATAGAAAAAATCCTCCTTCCTCCCCCTTTCATTTCCTCTTCATACCATGTACTCCATAGGTTTGCTAGTTTATGATCACAAAAGAGTTTTCTAAAATGTATCGGTTAGAAAATAAAGTGAATAGAAAATAAAACATGTCTTTATAGTGATTTGTCAAGCTATAATTATACAACATATGGTATGGATAATTTGAGCTCAGCTTGTTACTTTATCTGATTGTATGAAGTAAAAGCCAATATGTTTCAAAAGGATATATGATATTGCATGGCAGCAATATCAAGGGACCATCAAAGTCTACATCTGTATGATAACTCAACAACTGAGCAATTAAAGGGAACAAAAATAATCATTTAAACTGATATTTTGGCAACATTCAGACTTTCGTTTTTGCACCTTTTAAAAGGTATTACTTCCACGTTCCCTTTGTACCATGTAAAACTGGGCAATTTTTCTAGGTTCTACACTCAAAGAAAAGATGCCCAACAAACCAAAGCAGATAAAGTTTAAGGCCGCACATCAATTGAAGGTATACATAAATGTACATGCCCTTTTGGGATTGAATTTTGCTCCATAATTTTCTGATAGAATAATAATTATGGTGATTATCAATATCGATAGGGATATAGACTGGATCTGAGATTTCATTTATATAGGGAACTCCCAAGTAATGGAATTTGCCTTACTAATGCAGATCTATGACTTCTTTCAAATTTATTGTTTTAGAAAGCTGCTGAAAATACTGATAGTTTAATTGACTTGGCCAGAGTCACACTGCCTTTATGTGTCAGAGGCAAAACACTAGCCCAGGTCTTCCTGGTTACAAGACCACTAAAACATATAATTATAGAACCAAAGCAGGAGCTGGAAGGTAACTTTGAACCTGCTGTGTAGCAGCAATTTTGCTAAATGCTACATTCTGATCTTCTCATCAGGAAGACCTGGTTTCAAATTCTGTCTCCAGAAACATACCCAATATACAGACTTTACAACTGTTGGCAAGTAATTAACCAATCCTGGATTAGTTTTCTTATCCTTGCAATGGAGATAATAATATGTAGAAATATTTGCCTTACAAAGTTTTTCTGAGAATTTAATGAGATGATATACATAAAGCATATTGCACATTTTAAAGTGTTATACAAGATAAAGAAAATGAAAAATGCAATTATCTCTGCCCCAGTAGCTTATACTTTAGAGTATCTTCAAAAACAACCCCTACCTGAAAAATGAAACTGCTCTACCAACTTTCTTAATAAGTAGTTAACCAGTTTCCAGACATATAGTGATAAGGCCTTTACCAGCTGAAGAAGAAGCCTGAATCAAAGGATGTGGATTAGAAACTCCCTACCACTAGCTATGTCACGTTGGACAAGTAACAACCTTCATGGGCCTCAGTTTTCTCACCTGTTAAATGAATGGGTTGGACTAGATGATTTCTGAGGTACTTTCTAGCTCTAGGTCTTTGGTTACATGGTCCCTTCTAGAGACTTGCCTCAATAAGCAAAAGTAAGCACAGCTTGGTGTACCCAGAGCTATTAAAGGGATTAATGGATTTGGCATAGGTAACCTCCACTACAGTTAGCCCTTCCATATTGTCGAGGTTAGGGGTGCAGTGCCCCATGATCTAGAAAAGCTGCATAATTTTTGGCCCATTTGTACTAGAGAAAGTCTGAATTATTACAGCATTAAAAGATAAAATATGTCAATATTATACAATACTATACATATATTTTATGCTTTTCTGAGTTTCTAAATTGTTTTCTGTCACATCTGCTGGTCTTCATGTGTCATCTGTCGCTTTTGCAAAACTCCCCCAAAATTGCCATTTAATTTCTTATGCTGACCCACAATATATCAAAATTGCAATGGGGAAAGTTGGGATGTGGAAGGTGTAACTGTAGATTTCTACTGTGAAACTTCAGTGTGGTCCCGCGTTTTCCGAACCAACCTAACTAAATTTCCGCAATTCCTATATAACCAAAAAGGCTTCCAAAGAAAGCCTGGTGAGGAAATATGTGTCTGTCTTTTTAGGAACAATCCCCAATACTCATAAAAATCATTCCCAGAAGGCTATGCATGAAGTAAAGATGATGTGTATGTTTATGTGAGGGGAGAAAGAAGGAGGGGAAGAGGGGGTGGAGTATGTAAGGGAGAGGGGGACAGTATTCACAGACTGTCTACTAGTAGAGGCTTTTAGAGGTTGAAATCTATTCACAGATAAATTTACAGATATTTTTGCAAGAAGCATAGCTGACTAACACCTTGTAGCTGCTGCTGTTATGGACATTAGCAAATAAACAGGGATTAAAAGAGCAATGCTTCTGAAATAGTTGCTCCCCTGCATTCAGCAGAGAGCTGGCAAGCACAAGCTAGCAGATGGCAGTTAATACTAATTATGTTCATAGGATCAGAGCTCTAGAGCTAGAAGGTACCTTAGAGGTCATCAAGTCCATCCCCCTCATTTTATTTATGTGACCTTGGGTAAGGCATTTAAACTTTTTTGGCACTCAGTTCTTCATAAGTAAATATTGGTGTCATGTGGATTATCTTTCTTCAAGAGATAATCGATGCAACATAATGGCCTGAGAACCAGGAAGACCTGTCAAATCCTGTCCCTGATACAAACTAGCTGTGTGACCATACTAGCTGTGTGACTTCAGTTCCCACTGAACTTCTCCGTGCTCTAGGTAGCTCTATTAATTGCAGAACCTGATCATTGGTAGGAGAAATTTTTTCACCAAGGACTTTCTTATACAGGTGAAATAGCAGATCTGGTCCCTATCTTTATTTTTTTGTTTCTACAGAATTCAGATATAATAAGTTAGTGGCAACCTTAGAATGATTCAGGAATCTAAGATTACCTTCAAACTATAATGAGATGTTGTAGTTTAATTTTAGTGGATGATGTCTCATACATAATTGTTCTAGGAGGGATTTCCACATCTGGTACAATGGATCATTTGGAGTTTAAGGATTCAGAGAAACAATTCATTTACTTGTGTTCCATGTAGAACTACCATGTGCCATTTTACACACTCAAGGTTGTAGACAGATCAGGAAATTTAGGGCAATTTAGGAAAGCAGTTGTTCAGGCATTCAGTTGTGTCCAACTCTTCATTATCCCATGAACCATAGAACTCAAATACTTTCCAGGCATTTTCTTGGTAAAGATACTAGAATGGTTTGCAATTTTTTTCACCAGTGGTTTAAGACAGAAGTTAAGTGACTTACCCGTGGTCACATAGCTAGTAAGTGTCTGAGGCTAGATTTGAATTTAGATCTTTCTGACTCCAGACCACCAATTTATCCACTGAGCCACCTAGCTGTCTCTAGGATAGCAGTGAAATCTCTTTTCAATACCTCCTTAATACACCCATCTGCAAAATCAATTTGGAATTATGATAAAGATAATTTAAATATTTATCTCTTTGACCCAGACTTGACACTGCTAGCTATAAACCCTGCGAAGAGATCAAGACGAAAAAAATTTCCTCCGAACATCACAATATTTATACCGGAACTTTCTGAAAATCAAAAAAAATGAAAACAAAGTAGGTGTCCGTTTGGCATTTGAGTATTATTGAGTATTACTGCTGTTTTTTTTTTTTGAGAAACAGCAAATGATAATTCACAGAAGCATAGAAAGACCTATGTGAAAAAAGAATGAAGAAAATAATATACCACAACAATGTAAATGATGGGGTGCTTGTGGTTGGACCCCAATTCTAACATTACATTTCTTCTTAGCCTCTGCTTGGGTGCCTGTGCCTGAACTCCAGTTCTAAAATCACATCTCTCCCTAGTTTCAAAGGATTGGCCCAGGCAGCCTCTCTATAGCTAAAGGGCAGCATACCCCAAAGTTCTCTCTGCTTCTTCCTCAGTAAGCAGCTATACCCAGGTTTTGATTGATTCCTGGATGATATGCTGAGTCTAACATGCATCCTAGACATAGTCAAATGTATACTCCCTTGCATTAATCTTGTCTAGCAAGACACATGATGGAGTCCACCTGGATATTCCCAGTCAGTGAAGTTTTGGTGACTTAGTGATGTTTCACAGCAAAAACCACACCCACAGGTAGCACCCCCCCACCCCTCCTTGAGCTATTTCCCAGTGAACTCTGGGTAAGATACCTGTGCAGTAGATACAAAAAGTACATGTTCCTTTAGCAACTGACCACTCCTTAATCACTCCTTAGCTACTCCCTAATCCCACCCCAAAACACCTAATTGACAGGTTTCACCCCTAAATCTTGTACTTAAACTTTCCCTGTAGCCCTGTATGGTTTCAGGTTCCCTAAGAACTCTTGCTGCTGAAAAAGCATAATAAATCTTTGCCTCCTTGACTTAAAGAATGCTTGAGTACGTGAATTCATTCCAGGCGGCCTTGCCTTGGGAACTTTGGTTTAGGATTTCTACATCCCTGGGTTCATTTCTCCTTCAACATAAATGGAAAAAAAAAAACCTAAATGAATGCTCTGCAATTAGCATTGCCAAAATTTGTCTCAGAGAAAATTGAGGAAAACCATTTCTCTTCTCACCCTCTTTGCTGAAAAGCTAGAAGGCTATTGATGTGGGATATTATATATTCTGTCAGACCACTCAACTTGTTTGTCATTTTGCTGCAGTGTGTATGGGGGGAGGGGAGGAATGTAACTAAATGCTTTTCAAAGTTTTGTTTTAAATGACCACTTGCTGATGAGGGAAAAAGAGAAATGTATATTCAGAAATGAAGGTGCTATAAAAACCAAAGATATAAAAATTATATATATATATATATATATATATATATATATATATATATATATATATATATACATATATTTTAAAAATCTCCTATTAGTGGGTTTTTTGTAGTTTATTCTTAGGTAAAGAAGGGCCTGGTCTGAAGAAGCCTTTCTTTAAAACAAGATTGGAACAAGATTAGATGATGGAATAAGATTGTTTTTTAAAAATGAACTGTAAGTGTTCATTATCCTACAAGTGCAAGAATTCCATGTTCTTCTTCATCAACCTTGTCAGCATAATTCTGTTACTTAGGCCTACCTTGAGTCATTGATAGGCAGACTATAATGTATGTGATTCAAGGTTAAGCCTGTCAGGTCTATTTTTGGCTTCACAAATGCTGTATATACACCTATATATAACAGCAAGAATGACCACAAGGAAACAGGTTAGCTTTCATTCCAAATTACAATTGGCTTTCATCTTCTTGCATAATTCAGTAACATTAAGCTTTCTATATCAGCCTAGGGTGAATTCACTGATTCTATTTTTCCCTCTCTGCCTTAACTAAAATTGTCTGACTTCAGCCAGACTGAAAGCAAGAACAAACTAAAGCTTTATTTTCATAACAAATGCAGACATAGTATTATAGGAAGAAAATGATAGAAGTGTGGTTACAAAGATTATGCTTTAATTGATTAGGCAATAAGAATATATTAAGCCCTTATTATGTGTCAGGCATTGCATTAATTGTTGAGAATACATAGAAATCCTCAAATAGGTGCCTGATCACATATTAATTGGGGAGGCAACATATAAATAGCTATGGTCAAGGAGAATATAAATACTGTAAATGTCAAATGACCTCAGAGGGAAGTGGGGGTTGGGCAGGAACAGCCTTCTACAGAAGGCAGGATTTGAAATAAATCTTGAGGAAAGACAAGAAAACTAGGAGACAGAGGTGAGAAGAAAGCCTGGGGGACTGTCACTTCAAAGTTGGAATAGGAATGCTATATGTGAAAAATAGTAAATAGGCCAATGTAGCTGGATCTTAGAATTCATGGATGTAACCAAAATGCAAAAAGACTGTAAAAGTAGGGATAAGCTTATTGTGAAGGACTTCATGAGCCAGAGAAATATATATTTGATCCTGGACATAATTGGGAACCAATGGAGATAATTAAAGGGAGGAAGGTGACCTGGTCACTCTTTGCTTTAGGAAAAAATATCAGTTAAGCAGCTTGATGGATAATAGATTAGAGTGGGTAAAGTTTGAAATGTTGAAACCAAGTAGAAAACTCCTGGAATAGCCTAGGCAAGAAGAGATAAAGCCCTGTACTTGGATGTATCTGCAGAAAGAAAGGGTCATATTGGAGAGATGTTTTGATGACATAAACCACGATGTTGGACAACAGATCTGACTGTGGGGTGAGTGTGATAAGGAGTCAAGGATGACCCCAAGGCTGAAAATGTTAGTGACTGGGAGAATTGTGGTTCTTTCAACAGTAATGAGAAGTTTGTGAAGGAGGAATGGTGGGAGATGTTAGATACTGAGTTTTTCTTTGGAGCTTGAGATAGCTATGGAACATCTATTTTGAGGTCTAATTGGGAACCAGTGATTTTTGGACTGGATATTAGGAGAGAGGTTTGAGCTGAATAAATAAATCTGAGTATTACCTACAGGCATGATAATCGAACCCATCAAAGCTAAATAATTCACCTAGCAAGACAGTATAAATAAAGGGAAAAGTTTCTCATGTCAGTAGCATATGACATGCCAAGTCTCAAAGAAGCCTCCACTCTTCTGATCGGTAACTACCTTTCCTAGGATATTATTTTAGGACAAACCCTTCATAATTCTTTCATGTCTCTTCCACAAACTTCCCTTCCTGCCCTGGCCTGGACTGTATGGTCCTCTAATTCTGGAACCAAGAACCATGATCAGATTCACTCTACCATTCTTTTTGGATTGAGTGGATCAGTTTTCTCCCTTCCCATTCACTAGCCTTGAAACATTCCTCAGAGTGATCTTGCATGGCCACAATTCCCCAAAATGTACAATTTTGCATACGAACACAGGAGTTTCATGAGGCAAAAGCTATGTTTCATTTATATTTGAATCTAAATAATTAATGCTTTCTGTTAATTTATTCCAAAGTCAAGCATAGCTGGAGAATGAAAATTGAAACTAGAGAAGTCTTATAGCAATAGAACATAGATTAACATTCTATGTAACAATAAGAAAAAGGAAGAAGAATAAGATGACCCCAGATTAAGTGAATAGAAAGTAATGGTTCAGATGAGAGGAAATATTACCCAATAATGATAGATTTTATGTCCTTTCATTCTTGCCTCAAGAGGTTTGTTTACACAATGAAGATGCTTGTTCTGTGCTTATTTCTTAGGCTTTTTTTCCAATATTACTCATTTCAGTGAATAGTAAAGAAATCAAAAAAGAAAATAGAAGTAAAATACATCATGTGTTAAATTCCATCATTTCTCATGTGTCCCTTTAAGATCAATAGTTACATCTGTATTTCTTAAAATCCTACTGCCATCTAGTGGTCGGTGCCAGAATTAGAGACATAAAGGCGGTGGTTGGTAGGGGAGAAGAGGGTAAACTAAGTCTCTAAAGAGGTGGAGATATTTAACAAATTCAACCTGATTTTGTAAATAATTATCAATTTTCCCATATGCCAAAAACAAGATGCCATAGCTTAATGTTTTGAAACACTGGATTGATACTCACGTTAGTATCCTTTCATTTCAAAAAGATCCAAAAAAAAAAATGATGGTTTAACTCAATGACCCTCATACTATTACAGGACAGGAAAAAAAACCTTTTAAAGCCCATTTTTTTCATATTTTCAATTTTTTTTTTGTTTTTGGTTCTTTGTCTTCATGTTATTTTAGTTACCTAAATAACACAATCCATTCCTCAATTTACTAAATTGATGAAGCATTTGACATTCATTTTGGAGAACTAATTGGAATCAGATCAACAAAAGGCCTTACCCATACAGGCTCACTTTGGAATTCTCCTAGTTCTCAATTGATGGAAGTTCCTGGTTTTTCTGCACTTATGTTGACTATATTATGGAGTGAAGATCTGAAATCACATTCTTCTAGTTACTTTTGGTAGGCTGGTAGCTACTTCCTGGGGCTGGTGTCAGAAGTCAGGGAGCTATAACATTGAATCAACAAAAGCAAATAAGAAAAACAAGAAACACATAGTATTCTTCCATTATGATCAAATAAAGCTTGCTTGGCAACAATTGATAGGTGTCTGCACTATCTAATTTGTAATTTTTACTTTGAAAGGAAAGCTCCTTTATTGTGAGTGATGTGTGATTGTGCTAGTCTTAGAAACTAGTGTTTATAATGCAAAGTGATTAAACATGCTGAAAAAATTGCTTGACTGGTCAAACATATCACTGCAAATGATGTTCTAGATAAATTTTCTCATTACAGTTGAGACTCCATGGTGAACAAGAATCTGTCTGGTAGATAAATCTGTATTTGGCCAGTCCATTACAAAAGGCATTAAGAATTTTAAATGCACCTTTGGGCATTTTACAGCCCTTACCTATTGGCCTGAAAACTCAATAAATAGTGAAGAGAAATGTGTGAATTACTATGCATTTCTATATTTACGATGTATAGACATTGATTTGGTTTTACAACTAATTAATACATTTTAAGATGTTGACACCAGAAGAGTGGAGCTAGAATTCTTTGCCAGTGTATGCCTAAGTGCTATATCTGCTTTTAATGATTACACGATTTTAATGGCACCAAATTTCTTGCTTTTCCCTTGAACATCTCATGCTATGATTAAAAACAATGAATTAATTTAATGAAACAAAATATGAAGAGAACACCTATTAAGTGAAAATAACTTTAGCAAATTCATTTAGGAAGGAAATACTAGCAAACTGTGATGCTTTCATTTTTCAGAAGCAAACTTAACAGAAAAGGCATTTCTCAAGGCAAAGACCAAATAATTCTTTTGCTGTTTATGGTTAGCTTTAAAACTTAAAAAAAAGAAAGAAAGAAAGCTTTTCCAAAATAGCCAATGTTTCAAGTCAGCATATGTACAAATAGTCTAAAAATAAATAAAATTACTATTTTGTATTGTCTGGTAGGGAAAATGGTAAAATTCCTAATCTGAAATACAGATAAATTTATTATGAAAAAGGGAAATTAATTACTTTGGCCTGGAAACTAATATTATAGACAAAAAGCATTGAAATTTCAACATTGGTACATTTTAACCTCTCCCTTACCTTCCCATCTTATACTCCAGTTTTGTTAGCCTGAAATTGCATGTACTTTTTTCTTTTTGCTTTACATTCTTTACAAAATAACTTATTTTCATTGATAAGCTCTCTAAAAAACAAATACATATGTATATACACATATACGTATGTATGGTTGTACACATGCATACATAAATACATACATACATACACCCATGCATGCATATATCACCTCCCTTTGAGGTGGCAAAGAGCTGGGAAATTCAGGGATGCTCATCAATTGGGGAATGGCTAAACAAATTCTGATACATTATTGCAATTGAAGACTATTGTACTATGAAAAATTATGTGCTTAATATCTCAGAAAAACATGGAAAGACTTGCACAGAATAATGAAGGGTGAAATGAGCAGAAACAAGAGAATACTGTAATCAGTAATAGCAAAGTTGTTTTAAGAACAACTTTGAGCAAATAAGTCATTTTGACTATTATATATACTCAAATTAACTGTAAAGGACATATGAAGAAAGACACTGTGTACATCCAGAGAAGGAACTGATAGATAGAAATACGTCCAGAATAATTTTGCATGTGTAAAAAAAGAAAAAAATAAAGTTACATCGCAACTTTATTATGTATTTTAAAAAAATAGCAGTTTCATGTCTAACCATCTTTTTATTGTGCTATGTTACAGAAATGCTTATTTTATTTCACAAATTTTTTTTTAAATGATCAAAGAACTGGTCATAAGGAAATGAATGACATCCATGTTGTCATTCTCAATAAGAACATGAAAACAAAAGATCTAAAGAATTTGTAATTAAAAAGTAATATAGTACAGAAGTTCTTCTCCCTCTCCCAAAATTATTACAGGTAGGACTTGGAACAGTTGCATTTATAGCGCACCCAAAGACAACAAGACATGATTTTTCTTGGTCACTTGTAATATCATTTTGTGGTGTCCATGATTTGCATGGTATACAAACAGATGACCTTAATGCTAATCTAATTTGATGCACTAGCAAAGATCCTATAAATAAATAAAAATAGGTTTTGATCATTGAAAAAATAAAAAAAAATCTGAACTCAATGGAAAATAGTGGAAAACATATTGGAAAATATGATTTAGTATTAAGAAATAAAAGTAGTCAAGGAACTCAGTGTAGATATTCTTGTATGTTATCATCACTTGCTATAAAAAGATATTTAGGAGGCACTGTACATCATAATAAATGAAATTGCCTAAACATATAAATTTGGATAGAAAGATCACAGGTAGGTAGGTAGATAAAACAGACAGATAGACACATAGATTGATAGATAGACAGACATTAAGATAGAGAATTTGCTAAGTGCTTACAAGGTTCCAGGCACTGTACTAAGCATTAGGAATACAAATACTAACAAACAAGACATACCTTGCCCTTGAGGAGATTATATTCTAATGGAAGAAGACATGACATAACATGAACCTGAAAGCATATGTGGTGGGAGTAGAGACATATGCAGTATGGTTCTGACATGACTGGGATAAATAAGAAAGCTTAGTTCTAAGCAACATAAGGTAAAATCTAACCTACCAGAGCTGAGGGAATGATAGATGGAGTCTGAGGGGACTGTGGGTTTGGAAGGGGAGTGGATGAGGAAAGTCTGTGAAGTATCATGGTAACTAGTCTCTATTCATTTTTCCCCACAAGATAAGAAGCAAATTTGCCTGTCAGAACTAGATGTGCTGGGCACATAGTTCAAATTTGGGGGAGAAAGAAAAAAAATAGTATGAGAAATGAAACCCATTTTCTGTGATTTTTAAAGCCCTTTATCATCGTTGATCACAGGAATTCCATGTTCTAGGTTAGGAGTATAGCAATAAGGCAAAATTCATGACCTCTGAGAGGGCCATGGACACACCTGAGTGGTTTGGAATCATGAAGTATGAGAAATTCTCTATGTAGAAGAGGAAGTATAACATTTATTTAGACTCCAGAGGGCCTCCAATTTGATATAGCAGCTATAATATTCCAAAACCAGTAAGCCTACCTCACTGTAGTAACAAGGAAATTATAACAAAATATTACAGCAAGGAACCAAGCCATACTGTAGCCTCACCCCACCACCCCCCACCCTAAGCTGCTAGGGCCTTCCTATAAAAAGATCAAAACATCACTCATGAATCTCAGCTCCCTGTTCCACACTCTCTCCTGCAGCTCTGCTGATTCCAAGTTCCTTGATCTCCACAACTCTCTCTCGTTTAGCACTCTCCACTCTGCAGTCTCTCTTGATGCTGACTCCCCTTTGTGTTTGCTGCCTCAATGTTTTCATGATGTGTGCTTCTGAATCCTGCTGCTCTCCACTGATCCCAGTTCTGCAGCTCCCAATTCTGAGCTCTCTTTTCATATAGTCCTAGCCTTCATCTGATTGACTAGAACTCAGTGCACATACCATTGGCTCTGGTCTTAGCAACTCCTCTTAGGGCCCTGAGGGCTTCACTCCTCTCACAAACTAGAAAACTAGTTTGCTAACTAGCCTGGGGCCTCACATCTAGTTAGTGAAAGGGTATGGGCCTGTATCTAATCAGGAATCCCTTTGTTGGCCCCACCTGAGGTCTATTCAATGGGTAGGAAAGATCTTTCACTTACCAACTGGCTTTACAAGGAGATAGAAATAGCACTTAAAATGAAGTCAATTAAAGGAACTAGGCCATATCCAATATATAAAGAATTATCCTCTGCTTGAAGTCACAAAATTTTAGGGACCCTTAGTGATGGATTTTCAAGTTATCTGAAAATTTTTTTCTAAATGATTAGGGGAATAACATCTCACATGGTATTATTCATACATACATACATAAAGAGAGAGAGAGAGAGAGAGAGAGAGAGAGAGAGAGTTCCCAGACATATGATTATCCTAAAAATACAAATAAAAATCTAACTTAAAAAATAATCTTCTAATTTGCTTCTCTATAGATCCACTGGAAAAAATGAAGAAAAGGATCAAAAGTTGGCTATGAAGTTACTTGGAGTTAGAGATATGAATAAACTTTTTCACAGAAAAAAAATAATCTTCTAAATATCAACAATTGAAGCATACCTTGCAAAAAGTTCAAGAAGGGAGTTTCCCTACTGATTGTGAGTTTGTCCATATGCTTCAAATTGGAATGGCCAATAGTGGAAATCTTCTATTAAGAAGAATACAATGATATGGCAGTTTGAAAGACCAGTTGAGAGCTATGTTGATTCTCAAAAATTTACTGTGAATTTCAGGACAGCTTTTAGAATACAGAAGTTAGAATAAGTTCACTGTAAAGAAGAATGCCTCCCATCTGTATTTATCAGATGGCTATTTGTCCATGGGACAAATAAATGAATTAGTAATTAATTATGAGCTATTATGTAAGCTCTTCGTGAGTAGAGATTGTTTCTTTGTATTTGTATCTCCTGCACATAATGTAGAGCCTGGAACATATTATGTGCTTAATAAATGCTTGTTAATGGATTTTAATGTTGTACAATGAATTCTATATAAATATGGAAAGGAAACTGGCAGCCAGCCCCTCTATAATTTTAACAATAATTTTATTAGCTTAAATTTTATTTATAGCAATGACTTTGTAACCTTTGGCATATTGTTGTGGTAATTGCATTAACCACAAAATCACTACATGTAGTCCTCAATGAAATCAGCGACCACTCAAATGTAAATGGCCCCACAATCCATGTGGGGAAAATTAAGGGGAAATTACCAAGATTATGCATACATTTGGAAGATAAGTCCATGGATTTAGTCTATCAGTGCACAGATCTTATATATCTGAACAATAAGCTGGGTCTAGTATAGTATTAGTGAAATGCTTCCAGTGATTCCACACCACAATGCCTTGAAAGAAAAGACTCTTATTTTGCTATGAAATACTCCAGTTAATTCTGTATGGTTTTGTGTCATGGTACCAGTACAATCTAAGCAGGATCATACTTATAGAGATTATAAAAGACAATGCAGGCATATACCATATGTAAGTAGGTCACAATAGTAATAGAAATAGAATAATAATAATAATAATAATAGCTGGCTGTCTTGCTGTACTTCACTTGTCACGTCCCATATCCTATAGCCTTATAGGTGAGATAAATTTCCTCTTCACCTCCACATCTTGAAATCCCCAGCTTCTTTTAAAACCCAATTTATACCTGATTGCCAACATGAAACCTTTCTGATTCCTCCAAATGCTAGATCCTTTGTGAAATTGCTTATAATAGTAGTAGTAACAGAAGCAGCAGCAGCAATAATAGTGATATTGGTCTACATGGTGGTATATTAGCAATTAGCATTTATATCAAACTTTAAGATTTGCATAGCACATTGCATATGTTTTCTCATTTGCACATGGATACTCTCTGAAGGCTTCTTCAGTCCCGCTCAGCTTGCTTCTCCCATAATCTTTTAGTTTCTCCATCTTTCTAGGGGAAAACAAACAAACATAGAAACAACGAAACACACACACACTTCCCATCAAGTCTACAAATGAATGGGGCTATATTCATAAGTGTACTTCTTGTTTCTCTGGATAGACCGTAAGATCCCTGAGTGTATTAAATGTTTCATTTCTTTTTTCTTTTTCTCCTCATCACCTATTACAGTGTTGGCATATGCATGTAGGGCCATAAAAAAAGATCATTGATTTAAAATTGCAGAGAAAACATAAGAAACTGATGAATAGAAAAGGCTGTAGAATGGCCATGTAGTGAAAGCAATAGTACCAGGGTGCATTGGGTAAATCCTCTATGGATAATTTATGGCAGGACATAGACAAGAGTCCCAGGCAGCTAGGTGGCATGGTGGATAGGGTGCCAGCTCCAGAGTCAGGAAAACTCTCCCTGAGTTCTAATCTGGCCTCAGATAACTCATAGCTGTGTGACCCTGGGCAAATATTTTAACTCTCTTTACCTCAGTTTCCTCATCTGTAAAAAACGAGCTAGAAAAGGAAATGGCAAACTGCTCCAATATCTTTGCCAAGAAAATCCCAAGTGGGTTCACTAAGTGTCAGACACTACTGAAACAAGTAAACAACAAACAACAACAAATAAACAAGACTTAAAAAGGGTGAGAAAATATAGTTGAGTTGTGATCTGAACAAATAAAAGGAGTATCCACACTAATGAGATCCATAAGATCACAGATAAAAATTCACCTATTCCAACTCCTCCCACTCCCACTTTATGGATAAAGAAACTGATGCCCAAAATGTGAAAAACCTACCCAAGGTCACAAAAGTATGAGGTGTCAGAACCAGAATTGAAACCTATATTCTCTGACTAAAGATCACACATTTATTGGAGTTTTGATATATCAGTAAAGGAAAAAAAAATACTTCTTTTGCCCAAGCAAAGAAATTTACATATTTATTTTAGCAGTTGTCAGAGGGAAAGAAGATTGAATGGTAAATCCTCTATCTCCTTTTTTCATTCAGCATAGCATTAACATTTTTAGCAGTGAGTCTTCAAAAGTGACCAAGGTAAATATCAATAACATATTTATTTTATATTTGATTTATCAAAAAAACAAACAAACATGTCATCATATTACCAAAATCTTTGGGCAAATAGAAATGCTATAATCACGCATTAAAATTAAGTCAGTATTTCATAGCTGTGAAAGCCCTCTTCCCACTGGGAGGGCAGCTTAAAATAATGTGATTTGTTTTGTGGTTAGAAATCAAACAGAGGCCATGTCTAGACAGGCAAAAAAAAAATTCAAAGCAACAAAACAAAAACCTTCACCATATTCTGTCTGAAATGTGATCACAGCAAAACATGATTGACACACAACCATTAATATAGATTGTTCCAAATTCTCCACACCCATGTATATACTCTAACTGAATAATTTAGACAGAAACAAACCTCTTTAAGACCTTAATTATTTAATTGGCTTATATATATTAATTATGGTAACACAGTAATTACTGGCAATTACCAACTTCATTTTGTGCTAAGGAGAAACTGTCTTAATTTATAGCTTGTTAAGTAACAGTTGTCAGTTAAAGCTAACATTGCAATTATCCAGAGGAAGGAATGGAATTGAAGTGTATGAAGAGAACCAGGAACAAGAGGAGGAATTGTACTATTCTGGGTGAGAGTGATTTTTTCCTTTGATCTGTCCTGATAATGACTTCTGGAAAAGGTCTTCTTGCAGTCAGAACATTATGGCAGCATGAGGAAATAGAAAGAGCAGTGGTTAAAGAGTCAGGTAACTTGGGTTCAAATTCTGCTGTCTTGTTACATGTAGTAACTTTGGCAATTCACTGAAACTCTCTGAGCCTCAATTTTCTTTTTATGCCCAGATAAATCATCATGTGACTATAAACTGAGAAAGATTCCTCATTATCTAAAATGTCTACATTCATACTTCCATAGATCTATGATTTCATTGGTGTGGGTATACTTTCTTATATATTAGATTCTATCCATGCATTCTTATCCTTTTAACTTTAAATTTTTCTTTTTTCTTTTATTATGGACTTGAGGAAAGAAAGAAAGAAAGAAAGAAAGAAAGAAAGAAAGAAAGAAAGAAAGAAAGAAAGAAAGAAAGAAAGAAAGAAAGAAAAAAGAAAGAAAAAAAGAAGAGAAGAAAGACATAAAGAAAGAAAGGGAGGAAGGGAGGAAGGAAGGAAGGGAGGAAGGGAGGAAGGAGGGAAGGAAGATATATAGTAGATGTTATAATAATGCATATTGTTTTCCTTTCCCTTCCCCTATGCATAAAGAACAAAAACAAAATTGTATATGAAACTGAATTTCTACTACATAAACTTTTTAAGTGTATATTAATGTTAATGTGGTATTGTTAAAGAAAACAGTACTATGCTCTGCCTTGTAGGCATGTCTGCCAGAAATGATTTGGTTAATTTAATGTTGTTAATATTAATTTAAAACATTTTGTTAATTATAATGCAAGAGTTGTTTTGCTTAGAGAATGCCCAGATTTAGAGTCCCATCATGCCTTCAGATATATCTTCAACATAAGACATTTTAAAGTAACTTTTAGAAGAATCTCAAACTAGTAAAATTCACAATATAACAAAAAATAGTTCACACCACAGATAAGAAAAAGTTGACATTTTGCTTTATCCAACAGAATAATCTCTTAATCTTTTCTGCAAATCCTTGACGAATAATTTTCCAAAACAAATTTAAAAAATCTACCCTTTTATGACCATTCCCTTCAAAGACTCAGCCCTCGTTCCTAATCACAAGTCTTCCTTATCGTTATCTGAATCTGTTTAGTGCTTTAGGAAAGAGGTCTCCACCCTTATATGAATCAGTCAAGGAAACCTTATGCTCTCTTCCTAAATAGATTAGTAAGAAGCAGGAAATTAATCTGGAATTCATAGAGTAGAGAATAAATGACAAAAGTTTCTTTTTCAGATTATTCCAAAGGTTTACATTTATAATGATTTCTTATATGTCTAAAATGGGGAACAAGGTGAGATATGTAACTGCTTTCACACTAATAGCAAAACTATCCTGCTTCTTTGTGCCCTGTCTGAATTTCTTCTGTTGTTTTCTGTGTGTGTGTGTGTGTGTGTGTGTGTGTGTGTGTGTGTATGTTTGTGGGGTTAATGTAATTAAAGATCTTCCTTGCCCATTCAATAGGGCCTTTACTTATATTCACATTCTTTGGCTAATTAGGTCATAGAGATGTGAAGCCCTCAGGGCTCTAAGGAGAGGTGCTAAGACCAGAGCCAATTTTATGTACACTGAGTTCTAACCAATCAGATGTGCATGAATTCAGCCAATCAGAGACCTGAGTTCTAGCCAATCAGATGCCAGCTAAAATTGTACATAAGGGAGCAGCTAGGTGGTGCAGTGAGTAGAGCACTGGCCCTGGAGTCAGGAGGACCTGAGGTCAAATCCGGCCTCAGACACTTGACACACTTACTAGCTGTGTGACCTTGGGCAAGTCACTTAACCCCAATTGCCCTGCCTTCCCCCCTCCAAAAAAAAAAAAGGAATGGAAAAAAATGGTCATGAGGAAGAATTTATAAAAAAAAAATGTATATAAGGAGATGTGAGAGAAGCAGAATTGAGAAGCGGACATCAAAAAGACATTGAGACAGCAGAAATGTGTTGAAGAACTGACATTAAGAGAAAGCCAGCGTCAAGAGAGACTGCAGAGCTGAGAGCACAGACCAGAGGGTTGCGGGAAATCAAAGAGCTGAGAATCTACGGCATCAAGAGATTGGAGAACTGAGAAACCAGAGAATCCAGGAGACTGCAAAGACCCTGAGAACTGCCAGGGCTTTCAGAACTGTGGGAGAGGATGAATGCAAGGAAACAGCGAGGATTCGTCAATGATTGTTTAAGGGAAGGCCCTAGCAGGGGAGTGGTTACAAGATGACTTGTTTCCTTGCTATAATACTGTGTTATAATTTCCTTGTTGGTACATTGAGGTGGGCTTACTGGTTTTGGAGTATAATTACTGCTATATCGAATTGGAGTTATTGGTCTTGGGCTTTGATCCCGTGCTGTCTAAATAAATGTTACACTTCTTCCACCTTCTACTTAGAGTATTTTTCATACTTTGCGATTCTGAACTGTACAGGCATGTTCATGGTCATCCTTGAGGTCATGAATCTTGCTTTACTGATACAATGTTTCATTGACTTTTTTTTTCTTTCTTCACATCATCACTACCCATCCAATCTTCCATGTCCAAATAAAATATGAAGAAATTGAGACTGAGAGGTTAAGTGATTCATAGCTAGTAACTAGGATTTAAGAAAGTATTTAAACTTGTCTTCCCAACTCTAAATCTAGCACTCTACCCAATTTCCTGCCTATTTCCCACAATTCCCCACCAATATCCTGGCTAAATTAGGAATGCATGCATGTCTTCTATAGAGCTAGAGAACAATTTCCCACCATATCAGTAATGCTTCTTTAAAATCCATCATTCAACACTTGGTAAGTTTTTGGAGCACTACTCATAGACATTTTGCAAACATGTATGTATGCTTAAGCTACCTGTCATTGTCATTAATACACAGGAATACATGTTGGTGGCTTAAGGCACTGGCATGATCATAATGCCTCTGAGATCTGTATTAACAGGTCATTAGATTCTATGCTGTTAGTTCTCCCTACCAGATGGCATAAAGAAATGAAGGAACAGCTGCAATGGTAAAGAAAAGAATGCAAGGTGTTTGGTTTCTGGGCAGTCAACACAGCAATATGCCACAATAACCTTTATTGTCCTCATACAAGCACTGAAATGAAATAACAGGTGTGTTTCCTCATGATGATATTGTTTCCCTAGAAATTCAGATGTTTCAAATCACCCCCCTCCAAAAACCAAACAACCAACCAAATGAACAAACCCCAAATACCTGTAGGTTATCTGGTCTTAGTCTATAATTGTATACTCTCTCTCTCTCTCTCTCTCTCTCTCTCTCTCTCTGTGTGTGTGTGTGTGTGTGTGTGTGTGTGAATAGTTGACCTCTGAGCTCACAACATGGCTCCCACAAAATGCCCAGGCCAGATTCAGAGACCCTTGGGAATCCTACTGCCACCCTAAATAATTAGACAGAAATAAAATAATATTTGGAAGTCTTTTCTTTTCTTTTCTCTTCTCATTTTTCTCTTGCTCCCCTTCTCTCCTTCTCCTCTGGAACAGGTCTTTTTAACAGAATTGGGAAACATTTTAAATATAATGGTAAAAATCCTACCTTAGCTGTGCCTCCTTCAGAATAATGTGAATCACCCTAAGTCAATTCCCTGCCTTCAGGAAATGCTTGACAAAAACCTCAATAAAATTTCAAGGACTTCAGAAGAAGAAATATATATTAACGATGGAATGGACCATAACACCGTGATGTGATTTGATGGCATCAACACTTGTAGGAATCAATGACAATAGAGCAAGATTCAGTGTTGACTGCCTAGGAAGCATCAACTTGCAAAGCACCAGGATTGCTGTCAGTGTTTAAGAATAGCCTGAAGCTTGGTCCATAATTTTGGAAAGGAGAGTAATGTGACTGAGCTGAAGAACTGTGAGAGATTTCAATGAATTTTTGGACAGGTTTTCAGTCACTGATTAAGAGAAACATCTTTATGAAGGCATCATTTTCAAGATTTATAGAACTGATAAATCAGGGCAATGTTTAGTAGATTTATAAGGAAAGAAAAAGCATTATAAACAATGTAACCCGCATTTCCAATTGATCAGCAAGGATCTTGTCACAGTTCTTAGAAAACTGACAAGTCCTAATAAAATTATATTAAAAGAAAATAAAATCACTATAGTTATTTAAAAAAGAAAATGATCTCTTCAGACTCCCAGCACAGGAAACATCAAGCACTTCAAATTTATCTTCTTAGCATTTTTCTGTGCTCTTTTAACATAAGAATTTGAGAAAATGTTTGGATAACAGCTAGAAAACAGTGCCTGGTGGAAGAATGTACCTGAAACTTTATGGATCTAGGTGAAGTTACTGCTGTATAAGAATTAGAGATGTAAAGAACATTAGAATTTTCTTTTTACAGATGAGGAAACTGAGGCCTTGAGAGGTAAAAATCACATATTGGTAGGAAACAGAAGAGCTAAAAGTCAAAGACAGTGCCTGAAATAAGATTTTGCCTTGTTTTGTTTTGTCCCATCATTTTGTTTGTCCACAGAGATGGGGTAATTATATAGTGTCCTTACTACCCTCCAAACTTTATCACATACTACAGATATGATGGATTTCTATAAGAGTTTTCAGAATCTGTCCAAGGAATCAGCATATCCTCCCTATGCTTGTTGGAGTCAACATGGATGAAAAATGGCCATCATATATCTGAGCCAAAGAGCTCCTGCATATAGCAAACTCTTTATAACACACTCAAGCCCCAAAGAACCCTAACTCTTAAGACTCCCATTGAAACTCTCACTTATCCCCGAAGCCATTCTCAGAAGTAGTTCTCCACGTAGGAAAATCTTCTACATGGTCCCCCAAAGAGACTATAACCCAGTTCAGGGCCAAAACTGGAAGTCTGCCATTCTTGAAAACATCTTCCTATTTAAAGGCCCTAACCAAAGTTATGAGTAATACTACCCATCCATTCTTGGGAGTCACCTTTCTATTTCTCAATTTCGTGGTCTGGCTACAACCTATCTTTGAAGATTGACTGCAACATATTTCACTTCATTAATGCTTTATTCCATCCAAACTGACCTATTTATTCTACAGATACAGCATAACATCTCCTGCCACTATACCTTTACATAGACTCTCCTCACCTGCTTTTGGAAACTCTAAGACACCCCCTTACAAAACTCAACATAAATTCTATATCCTAGAAGAGGTCTTTGTTTTTGCCTTTATGCCTCCAGTTATTGGTACTTCTCCAATTGCTTAATATTTACTATGTACAAGTTTATCATTTGTTTATATGTGTACTCTCTGTCGCTCCCCCTGTGAGTTTCTTAAGCTCAGAAATGGTTTTATTTTAATCTTTGTATCCTTAGCATGGATCACTGTGATTGGAACAGAATCGGTGTGTCATAAATGTTTTTTGAATTGAAATGAACTTAACTGAACTTAGGAGCTCTTTGTCTCAGATGCCTATATCCAACAGACTTTCCACTGAGGAACAATTACGGGAACTGTTGTTCAGTCTTTTTCAGGTATATCTGACTCTTTGTCACCCCATTTGGGGTTTTCTTGGTGAAGATGTTAGAGTGGCTTTACCATGTCTTACTCCAGCTCATTTTACAGATGAGGAAACTGAGGCAAATGAGGTTAATTGACTTTCCCAGAGTCATACAGCTGGTAAATATCTGAGATCAGATTTGAACTCAGGTTGATGAGTCTTTCTGACCCCACAACTGGCACTCTATCCACTGTACCACCTAGTTGCCCTTAGCTGTTATTCAATTATAAAATATTTATGGAATCCTTATTATGTGTTCAGAATAATGTCAATGACCATATAATGACATAAAAAATGTAGTCTCATGGATAATTGTGTTGGCAACCAAAAATGGGCTCCTTAGCACTTAGTCAACAAGTGCCCTTGACTAGTTTGGCTTTTTCCCCTGAACTGAATGCTGTTTTTATGTTGGACTGGAGTAAGCTTGTCAGCCCCTTCACCTTGCTTCCCTTGCTTCAGCTAATGGAAAGAACCTGTGCTTTCCCGGTCAACCCCTTTACCTTGCTTAAGCAGATTGAAAGAACCTGTGCTTTCCCCGGCGTACCTTACACGCCCGCAGAAGCTGGATGGTTAAAAACAGCTTCCGTTGGAGCCAGAGGCTGCTATAGCTACAGCCACAGCTGAAGCTGAAGCAGGAGCTGCCAGTAGCAGAGCTGACCTACGGGAGGAAGCTGAACAAGGACTTGAAGCCAGTGGGTAATCTTTTTACCATAGAGGGGGAAGCATGATTTTGTTTTACACCATCATGCTTCTCTGTAGCCTCCTGGTTACTCTTGTAAGGCGTACTTATTGGGCCTGGAAGCTTTTGATCATTATGTCAAAATGGGGATGCTGGTTCATGGGTTGGTTACTGTGGAGCCTAAATATATGCTTTGATTCTTCTGCCTCCTACTTTGAGAGTTTCTTATATCCAGCGGTTCCGAACCTTTCAGACATATATATGATCCTCTTTGAGATTATAAACTCTGCCCTCCTAATACATTTGGCGACGAGGATAGGATCGCTAGGTATAAGATCTCTATTTGGAAGCAGAAGAACTTTAGAGGAAGAGATGAATATCCCAGGGTGGGAGGATCCACTTTATTCCTCCCTAGCAAAAGAATTGGCTAAAAAAGCTGGACCCTGTGAAAACTGGGAACCAAGGCTACAGAGAGGAGATCCTAGGGATTTGGAAAGGTGTTTACAAGAAGTTGGGATTCAGTCAGGGGCATCACTATCTAGGCAAAGCTGGATAGTGTTATCAGCCTACCGGCTAGTATATGAAAGATTGAGATTAAGTGAAAGAGATGGGGGCACTCCTACCCCACGGCAAGAAGGGGAATCTCAGATAGCAGGAGAACAAACTGACTCAAGTGAGAACTTTTCTATTAATGTGGCTAGGAGCAACAGGAGACCAAAAAAGCCCAGAGTGCATTCCAAACCAGCCCAGACTGAGCCTGACTGCCTGCTTTGTCCTTGCCATGGTGGCAGGGGAAGCAAGTGGGGGGAAAATGAGACAACATTAGGGGCTGAGGCACAAAATACTACTAGGGTTCAGGATGTCCCTCACACAGAGAATGGGAGATGGTTAAATGATCAGACAAGGGCTCGACCCATACAAAGGAGGAAGACAGAAACCCGAGGTGAAGATTCAGTTACAAGGGAAATTCAGGAAGATTTCTCACTGCAAGAGGTCACAGATATTTTGAGTAGATTCAGCCAAAGAATAGGAGAACCATTGATATCTTGGATGGTAAGACTCAGTGATCAAGGGGCCAGTGGAATATCAGTAGATAGGACAGACTGTATGAGATTCATAGGTATCAGCCATGATCCTCTAGTTCAACAAGCTTTTAGGGAACATCATCAGCAAGGAGATGGTGATAGCAGGACTACTCTGTTGGCATTAGCCACCATGGGATGCAATAAGAGATATGCCACTGATTCTATGTGGCCCACTGAGCACAGACCCTGGTATTCACTTAGAGATTGTATCATGAGACTAAAGGAGGAGGTAATGAAGACTGCTATCATGATAGGAACTGCAGACAAATATTACAATGATCCAATGGGACTGCCTCATAGGAATTTAATAATTAGGACAGCTCCCCCTGCTTATAAACAACTAATTTTGAATTTGTTACTTGGGGAAGTAGGGAACCATCTTACAACAGTGATAAATAAGATTTTACAGTTACATGACCTAGGAGACTGGGGAAGGGATAGATCTCCTCAAAGGAGAAGGGTGAATAACCATCCAACTTGGCGCTAAAATGGAGTAACAAGGAAAGAAATGTTTACTGCTCTGTTGAGAGCAGGGGTAGGTTTTGAAATGATAGATGGCATTCCAACCAATGAATTATACAGAATGTACAGAGAGAAAGGACTTGATAACAGGAGAAATAGGGAAATAAGAACTGCTCCTGCAAGCCCACAAGCCACTCAGAGGGAAGGTGACCTTGTGTGATTAACAGATGAAAACTTGTACATCTGGGGAAAGCCTGGGAGGACAATCCTAGTCTCTATCTAGGATGGGATCCTCTTAGTTTAATTTTCCCATTGTGTTTCCTTGTACATCTGGGGAAAGGCTGAGAGGACAATCTTAGTCTCTATCTAGGGTGGGATCCTCTTGGCTTCCTCATTATGTTCCTTTTGAAAAGAAACATTTCCCACCTGAGTTTGGCTCTGATGTTTGATCTTTGCATGACTGAAATCTCAACCAAACTTGAGATGATTTTATTTGAAGGACAATAGCCCATACTTGTCTACTCTTTTTCTCCTTTCTTTTGGCTAACGTTGTTGCTAGTTCTGTTTCCTTTAGGCTTAAGCACCCTGCACTTTCCGGTGACTGCCTAAGCACGTAGCATTCTTGGAATTCCTGCCAGCTCGTTAAAGAACTGACCTCTGGAATGGGACTTTTTGGGGCAGGGCTATCTCTACATCCAATTTCAGCAAGAAGAAGCTATGGAAAATGAGACCTTCACCCCTTACCCCAAGATTTTGAGCCCCAATCATTCAAGGGGGGTGGGAATGATGATAATGTTCTGTTTACTTATTTTGTGTTATCCTTGCCATGTTGTTTTATTGTTATGATATTATTGATCCTATGTAATGGATACAAGGATCTAGGGGTGGACATTTGAATTATTAATAATTATTTTTGGGATGATTGATTGAAGAGATTATCTTGCTGGGACCTAGGGGTGGATCACATTTGAATCGTAAACCAATGTTTAGGAATGTCACCAAATGATATGTTTTGCTTTATTATGAATGATATGTTTTACTTTCCTTTGTAATTGGATCACAATGTATGTTCTAGGATACATGGCTGATTAGATTATGTATCCTATAACAAGGGGTGGAGTGTGTTGGCAACCAAAAATGGGCTCCTTAGCACTTAGTCAACAAGTGCCCTTGACTAGTTTGGCTTTTTCCCCTGAAGTGAATGCTGTTTGTATGTTGGACTGGAGTAAGCTTGTCGGCCCCTTCACCTTGCTTCCCTTGCTTAAGCTGATGTAAAGAACCTGTGCTTTCCCAGTCAACCCCTTCACCTTGCTTAAGCTGATGGAAAGAACTTGTGCTTTCCTGGTCAACCCCTTCACCTTGCTTAAGCAGATTGAAAGAACCTGTGCTTTCCCCGGCATACCTTACACCCCCGCAGAAGCCAGATGGTTAAAAACAGCTTCCGTTGGAGCCAGAGGCTGCTATAGCTACAGCCACAGCTGAAGCTGAAGCAGGAGCTGCCAGTAGCAGAGCTGACCTACGGGAAGAAGCTGAACAAGGACTTGAAGCCAGTGGGTAATCTTTTTACCATAGAGGGGGAAGCATGATTTTGTTTTACACCATCATGCTTCTCTGTAGCCTCCTGGTTACTCTTGTAAGGTGTACTTATTGGGCCTGGAAGCTTTTGATCAATATGTCAAAATGGGGATGCTGGTTCATGGGTTGGTTACTGTGGAGCCTAAATATATGCTTTGATTCTTCTGCCTCCTACTTTGAGAGTTTCTTATATCCAGCGGTTCTGAACCTTTCAGACATATATATGATCCTCTTTGAGATTATAAACTCTGCCCTCCTAATACAATAATCTAATGGAAATGGGGAAAACCACACATACGTGTAGGCATACATGTGTAGACACATATTCATATATAAACAGGAGAACAATACAAGGCCAGGATTGCTTGATGAATTATGCGATGCATTCTATGGGTAAGAGATGAAAGAGATTAGAATGGCACAGAGTAAGAAGAAGACCTCATGGAAGACTTGAGACCTAGATCTGGAAGAAAACAATGGGGAAATTATGGGTAGAGGGGCCTGATTTCAATTCAGCTTCTATTGGTATCCCCATGTTTGTTACTAAGAATCCTAGGAAAATGAGATTTATTGCCCCTAGGATCTTAGATATCATCTAATTTAACTTCCTTATTTTTTGTATGTAACTTATGAGTCCCCTTCTGTGTACCCAACCAGACTCAGTTTCAAATCATGAGGACTTTTGCTAGTAATATAATCTCTAAGCTCATTTTTCTCCACTCACATCCCAAACTAGGAAGCTCCACAATTTTAACACATTCCAGATTTTTTTATTTGCTCATCATACTAACTGCTTAAACAATATTTATTTAGGATATTTATTCATTAAACATGTATTAAGAACTTGCTTTGTGTCCGGCCCTGTTAGGGCTGATAATACAAATATAAACAGAAAGGCAGGTTCTGCCCTCAAAGAGCTTATATTCTGATGGAGAAGACTACATAGAAAAGGAAGCTGAAAAAGGGAAGGAGTGGAGGAGATAATTGGTCTGGAGATCTGATAGAGAAATCCCAAGAAGTGTAACCTGGTGGGAAATGAAGAAGTGACTTGCCTGAGCAATCAAATTAATTAAAGGTTCTAGGAGGAACCCTGTACTTCAATCAGAGGGAAGAGGCAAAGGAGGGGAAGTTGCCTAGGAGGAAATATGATTTTCAGTGCTAAAGTGATCTGTCATCATAGAAACAAATATTTAAATAACAAAAATGGTATTAGCCACATGTCCTAAATGGATAAATAGTGTAAGTACTTTCCCTGCCAGAGTTTTGGAGTACTGAAATTCCTCAATTCTCATGCTAAAGGATATCTTTTCTGTGTAATTTGAAGGTTTTCCTAAATAGTTCTGGAGCTGAAAACTTTAATGAAGAGTCAAAACTGTATCTAAGGATGTCTGTTTCCTCTGTTTACCTCTGTGCACCTGGTCTGCATCCTGCTTCTCGCTTCAATCTCCCAATTGTGCCATAAACATGCAAATTTCTAGCTCAGTTTTTCTTCACCATTTGTCCAATGACATTGACTTTTTCTCCATTCCTTGTATTCACAAATCTGGCAGAAATGTACAATCATGCTCCATTTCATGGCAAGGGGAAAAAAAAAATCTTATCCTTCTCACTGAGGTCCAGGTGAGGTACATAGGTTGGCTATGTTCATTATGCAGCTATCAGCTAACTATAGATATGGAAACTGGGAGATATAGATAAAAAGCTGATGTAGTGCATGCCACACACACATGTACACACATAACCACACACATGTAAGTATGCTTTATTTGTCCATTTAAGGTTTCAACAAGAAGTAATAATTATATATAACATTCTTTTAACTTTTTCTTAATAGTTCCCCTAGTGCTTTCCTTTAAACACTGGGAAGTAGAAGGATCATTATTGCTATTTCCTAAAGTAAGAAACTGATGTTAAGAGATTTTAAAGAAACTTTGGTTAATAAGTGTTACAGTCCAGACTTGTACCTGGTTCTTTGTTTCCTAATCCAATTCTCTTTCCATTATGTTATTCTACCTTTTAAGGGGAAAGGAGAACTGAAGAGAATAAGCATTTAATTAGCACCTACTATATGTCAGGCATTGTGTTAAACACTTGACAAATAAAATCTCATTTGATTTCTCAAAGTATTGGCCTATATTAATTGTGACCTTGACAGGATGACCAGGAAATACATCTCCTTACAATACTATTATCTGCTTTCCATTTTTTCTTTATCCCCAAACCTGGATGATTTATTTATTTTTTATTTATATTTATTAAAGATAGAAAGGTGACTGACAGAATGTTCCTGTAGATTGTATATATCTCTTCTCATTGAAAATGGAATTTCCCCTTGTTTGATAGGAATGAAGCCCATCAGAAGAAGTAACAGGGAAAACTGTGGCAAATCAGTTTCAGAAATCCCAACCCACACAGATGCTCCTGGGAACTGGATTCCCTTCTGGGAGACTAGGAAATCCTTCAGGAGAATTAGATCAGATCAAGAGCCAAAGGAAAGAACTAGGGAAAAGGATTTAGAGAGTTGTCCATAGAACATTCCTCCCAGAACCTCAATGACTTGTGAAAAAGTTGGGAGACCTTTCCAGGATAGAAACAAATATTTAAATAATGAAAATTGTATTAGTTACCTGTCCCAAATGCCCCCCAATATTTTTCCTACTTTCAAGTGTTCATAGTCTCTGACCACAACAAAGAACTAAAGACTGATATAAGGTTGGTAAAGTGATAAAGTATAATTTCTTATTTATTTATATATATATTTAAAAGTTATTAGTCTTTTTTACCATCATAGTTTTTCCCCAAATCACTCCCCTTCTCACTTATACAGCTATTGCATACAGGAAATAATACTTTGTCTCAAGACAAAAAAAAAGGAAAAAATCATCACCACTGACCAATTCATTGAAAAAGTCCAAAAATAAATGTGTAATGTGCAACCCCTGTAGATTTCTCATCTACATGAAGGTGTGGTTTGGGGACATATTCTTATATTGCTTCCTTCCTTGTTTTTTTTTTAATTCATTTTAAACTTAAATACAAAATGAGTAGGAAAAAAGAGAACATTTCCATGCACACAGCAGTACTTAAAGAGAGGATCATTATAAAACTACGAATGTCCATTTCAGACTTTTTTTGGAAAAACTATGTAATAAATATCACATATTTTCAAAACCACCCAGTTTTTCTGTGCTTCCTTCTAAGTTTTCTTTTGCTTTCTGCTGTGCACTTTTTTTTCTCTCTCCCTCCCCACCTCGCCTTAGAGAAAGCTACAATTAAACACAAATTAAAACATACACATACATATATGTATATATACATACATATATACACATGTTTAAAATTAAACTGTACATATTTCTAAGTATGAGTTCTTTCTCTGGAGGTAGATAGAATCTTCCTTTATATATCCAAGTCTTTCCATGTTGTTGTTGTTTTTTAATCAATGAGCTCACCATTTCTTATAGTGCATTGGTGATCCGTCACAATCATAGACCACAACTTAATAACATGTTTAGCCATTCCCCAATTGAAGGACATCTATCACTTTAACCAATCTGATAGGTGTAAGATGGTGTCTCAAAGTTGTATTAATTTGCATTTCTCACATCAGTAATGACTTAGAGCATTTTTATATGACTATATATAGCTTTGATTTCTTCATCAAAAAACTACCTGTTCATATCCTTTGACCGTTAATCTATTGAAGAACGACTCTTATTCTAATAAATTTGACAATTTTTTATATATTTTAAAAAATGAGACCTTAATATGAGAATATCTAGGAAAATTATTTTCCCAATTTTCTGCTTTCCTTCTCATCTTGGCTACATTGGTTTTATTTGTACTAGAACTTTATAATCAAATATATATATATATATATATGATTATATATAAAGGGATTACATCTGAAACCCCAAATTCATTTCATGTGAATTTTAAACACACACACACACACACACATACACACACAAATATATTGAGCATATTACACTCAAATTTGTCTTGCTCATCTGCTGTGTTCTGAACTTATTACTATTTTTTGATACATTAAAAAAAAACTTCAGTGATCCTTTTTATGTTCTTTTCTTTCTTTTTGGCAGCAATAGCACCAGCCTCTATCATCCCATGTCTTCTGCCTAAGTGAATATGTTTGATTATTTGTATTATTTTTTTTTAAAAAGATCTGGTAAAGGAAAACAAATTCATATTGTGGTCATGACCAAAAAAAAATGTACGTCTCATACTGCATCTTGAGTCTATCACCTTTGTCAGAAAGTAGATAACTAGCTTTTTGATCAGTCCTCTGGTTCTATGGTTGGAAAATGCATTGATTAGAATTTTAAGTCTTTCAAAATACCTTTTCTTTAGCATGTTTTTCATTGTTATATAAATTGTTCTCTTGATTTTGCTTGCTTCACTCTGCACTATTGAATACAAGATTTTCTAGGTTTCTCTAAAATCACCTTTTTGTCATTTGTTTATGGAGCAATTCAATTAATTAATACTGCAATTTGATCACATTCATACACTACAAATTGTCCAGCCATCCTCCAATTGATAAGCACCTCTTGTTTTTAATTCTTTGCTACAAAGGAAAGAGCTGGTATAAATAAATGTATACATGCTTGTCCTGCTCTCTTTTTAAAAATGAATCATTTTGTTATATGGGCTTAGTAGTTGTGTTTGTGGATGATGGGGTATTCATAATTACTATTTTTAAGTAAAAAAAAGTATGTTTCAATATGTATTTATACATCATCAGTTCTTTCTCTGGGAATGGATAGCATTTTTCATCATAAGTCCTTCAGAGTTGTCTTGGATCATTGTGCTCCTGAGAATAGCTAAGTCATTCACAGCTGATCATCTTATAACCATTTAACCCTATCAAGTGCCTTATGATTCCCTTATTTGTTTACCTTTTTATACTTTGCTATACTTATTTTAATTTATTTTCTATTTTTTCATTTCTAAATTTCTGTTCAGCTCTGGTCTTTTTATCTGTTTTTTTAAATTGATAACATTTGAGAAATAAATATAAACCTTTATTTCACATTGAATAACCATCAATGCCTATAATATTATATCATTAAGGCAAAATTCTTGACCTCGAAGAGGACCATGAGCACGCCTGAAATGTTCAGAATTGGAGAATATGATGAATTCTTTAGGTAGAAGGCAGAGGAAATATAACATTTGTTTAGACTCCAAAGGATCAAACCCAAAGACCAATGCCCCCAATTTGATATTGTGGCAACAACATTCCAAAACCAATAAGCCCACCTTACTATAGTAACAAGGAGCTTACAACAAAATATTGTAGCAGCAAGCCAGACCATACCTATGCTTCCACACAATGCTAGGGCCCTCCTATAAGAAGATCACTCACAAATCCCAAGTTCTTGTTCAGCACTCTCTGCTGTACAAGCTCTGGAAGCTGGCCCTCGGCTCCTGAATCCTGCTGCTCTGTTTCCCAGTTTCTTCAGCTTCTGCTCCTGTTTCTTGGCTTCTTCAGCTTCTGCCCTTTCCAAGCTCTGTTCTCTCTTTTTATACAGTCCTTAGCCATCATCTTATTGACTACAGCTCAGGCACATAGCATTGGCTCTGGTCTTATTAACTCCCCTTAGGGCCTTGAGGGCTTACTGACTCAGTCAAACTAACTAACTAGTTTGCTAATTGGCCTGGGGCCTCACACTTAATTAGTAAAAGGGTGTGGGCCTCTCTCTAATCAGACTTTCCTTTGTTGTCCCCACCTGAAGCCCCATCAGAAGCCTATGAAATGGGTGAGAAAGATCTTTTCACTTATTGATTGGCTTTACAAATATCTATTAGGTAGTATTTCTTTCAGTGGTCTTTTGGACCTCCTTTTCCAATTGGTTAATTCTGCCTTTTAAAGCCTTCTTCTCCTCATTGGCTTTTTGAAGCTCTTTTGCCACTTGGGTTAGTCTATTTTTTAAAGTTTTATTTCTTCAGTTTTTTGTGGTCTCCTTTAGCAAGTCAAGTTCAAAGAGAGGAAGGCTGAGGTCCTCCACTAGTATAGTTTTGCTGTCTATTTCTACCTATAACTCCCTTTACTTCTCCTCTAAGAATTTGTATGCTGTACCACTTGGTGCCTATGTGTTATGTAACGGTATTGCTTCATTGTCAATGGTGCCTTTTAGCAGGATATGGTGTCTTTCCTTATTCTTTTAAGTAGATCTCTCTTTGCTTTGCTTTGTCTGAGATTAGGATTGCTACCCCAGTTTTTTTTTTTTTATTTTAGCTGAAGCATAACATATTCTACTCCAGCCTTTTACCTTTACCCTATGTGTACCCCCCTGTTTCAAAAATGTGTTTCTTGTAAACAACGTATTATAGGATTATGTCTTTTAAAACTTTTTTTTTTATTTTTGGAGGGGGGAAGGCAGGGCAATTTGGGATTAAATGACTTGCCCAAGGTGACACAGCTAGTAAATGTGTCAAGTGTCTGAGGCCGGATTTGAATTCAGGACTTCCTTACTCCAGGGCCGGTGCCACCTAGCTGCCCAGCATTATGGTTTTTAATCCATTCTGCTACCCACTTCCATTTTACTGGAGATCTCATCCCATTCACATTCACAGTTATGATTACTCTCTGTGTCTTTTTCTCCATCCTATTTCCCCCACCCCTATTTATGCTTCTGTTTCTCCTTCCTCCCTTCCCCTCCTCAAAGGAGTTTTGCTTTTGATCATTATCTTCCTCAATTTTCTCTCCATAATGACACTCCTCCCTCATCTTACCCTTTTCCCTTGCTACTTCTTCCCTCCCTTCTATCCACTTTCTCCCACTTTTTTTTTCCCCTTTCCTGTCCTACTGTCTCTAGGAAAAATTTGGTTTCTCTTCTTATGAGAGTATGTTATTCCCTCTTTGAACCAAATCCAATGAGAGTAAAGCTCAAACACTGCTTTTTTCCTTCCCTTCTTTCCCTCTAATGTTTTTGTGCCTCTTCATGTGGCATAATCTACCCTTTTCTACCTCCTCCTTACCTCTTCTCCCAGAAAAAGCCCTTTGTACTCCTTACTTATGTTTTTTATCATCACATCAGTTACTTTATACTGACACTATCAGTCTATGTATATCCCTTTCAATTGTCACAATAAGTGTACCATTCTCAAGATTGAAATGCATATAATATGTGTAAATCAATGTAATCTTATATAAGTATATAAACAATTTCCCATATTGAATAACATAGCTATTCGCCCCTGTTTACTGTGCTATGTCTCTCTTTAGTTTTGCATTTGAAGATCAAATTTTCCATTGAACCTTTCCATCAGGAAGACTGGAATTCCCTTATTTCATTGAATGTGCATCCCCTTACCTGAAAAATTATGCTCAACTTTTTTCTGGGTACTTGATCTTTGGTAGTGGTCCAAACTCCTTTGCCTTTTGGAATATCATATTCTTATTCCTCCTTTCTTTTATTGTAGAAGCTGCAAGATCCTGTGTGATCCTGACTAGTTCCATGATATTTGAATTGTTCCTTTCTGGATGCTTGCAGTATTTTCTCCTTGACTTGATAATTCTGGAATTTGGCTACAATATTCCTTGGAGTTTTCAATTTGGGATCTCTTTCAGGGGGTGATCAGTGGATTCTTTCAATGACTATTTTGCCCTCTGGTTCTAGGACCTTGGGGCACTTTTCCTTAAGGATTTCTTGGAAGATATTGCCAGGCTCTTTTTTCATCATGGCTTTCAGGTAGAACAATAATTCTTAGATTGCCTCTCCTGGATCTATTTACCTATTTTCCAGGTCAGTTGTTTTTCCAATGAGATATTTCATGTTTTCTTCTATTTTTTTTTCATTCTTTAGATTTTGTTTGACTAATTCTTGATGTCTCATAGAGTCATTAGCTTCCAATTGCCCAATTCTAATTTTTAATGTATTATTTTCTACATTTAGCTTCTGTACCTCCTTTTCCATTTGATTAATTTTATTTTCATTTGTTTGTTTGCTTTTTGGAGGGGAGAAGGCAGGGCAATTGGGGTTAAGTGACTTGCCCAAGGTCACACAGCAACTAAGAGCGTCAAGTGTCTGAGGCAGGATTTGATCACAAGTCCTCCTGACTCCAGGGCCAGTGCTCTACTCACTGCACCATCTAGCTGCCCTGATTAATTTTATTTTCAATGATACATTCTTTCCATTTATATTCTTAACCCCCTTAATCATTTTGACAATTTTACTTTTTAAAGGTTTGTTCTCATAAGTGATTTTTTTTCCATTTTTTCTTTTGCCTCTTTAGTTTCATTTTTAAAGTACTCCTTGAGCCCTTCCAGGAATGCTTTTTGGGCAAGTTCACATTCCCTTTTGAGGTTTCAGATGTGGGTATAGTACCAGTGCTGTCCTCTTCTGAATGGGTATTTTGATTTTCCCTGTCTTCATAATAGGAATCCTACCTCTTTCAGGTGAATGGTGTATTTTCTTTATTTCCACTTTGACATTTGGTTATAAGAGATCTGGGCAGTCTTTCCTTAAGATTTCTTAAAATGTGAAGTCTAGATTCTTTTTAATTTGGATTATAACATTTATACAGACCAGTTATTGGGAATTATTGCTATCATTGATATGATTTCCAGGTCTGTCATTTTTTCTGTGAAATGCCTTATATTCCCTTCTATTTTTTCAGTCTTTTAACTTTGTTTTATGATTTATTTTGTCTGATAGAACCATTGGTTTCTATTACGTCCATTCTAATTTTCAACAGCTTGTTTCTTGGGCGGGGTTTTGGACCTCTTATACCAAGCTATTAATTAACTTTTGGATTTATTGTTCTGTACCACTCATGTTTGACTCTTATTTCATCTCTTCTAGAAATTCCTGTTGAATTTGTGTTCAAGTTTTATTTTTCTATAAATTTTTGTTTGTACCTGTTTTGGAGTCATTCTCTTTTCCTGCATTTGTGTCTTGGGCTTTCTTGCCAGTATAATACCTCTTAAATATGGGATTTAAAAAAAATTTGCTCATTCATCTAGTCTATTTCCAGACTTCAGGCAATGTCAGTTTTAGTCTTTGTTGAAGAAATGTATGGGTTAGTCCTGTTACTGACTTTTAGGGGCATTTAGTGTTGTGTTATCCCAGGATTTCAGGAACAGGCAGGGGACCTACAAGCTTTCAGGGCTCCCAAAGTGGTATTATCCAAGGCAAAATTCATTTGCTGCCTCCTTACCTTCCATTCTCAGCTCTATAAGTTGCTGAGCTGCTTTGGGTCTGAACATAGAATGCTTCTGGGCTTAGCCCTTAACAGGTAGTTGGAAAGCTTTGGTTCAGAATGACAGAATTATAGCTTCACTTTTGGTATAGGATTTTTTTCCCCTTTTATTTGTCTACAAACTGGACTAGAAGTTTAAACTGAGACTCTTCTCTGCTTCTGGGTACTGAGCCACATCATAGCTACTTGCTTCTGAACTTTTTCCTTTCTTGCTATACTATCCAAGGATTTCCTACCTGTGAATGCTACCTTAGGCTACACATCTACTTCCCAGTCTGCTCTGGATATGTAATGCAAAAGTGGATACTGTTCAACAAAGCTGCCATTTGGCACCTGCTCCTGTCACAGTGCTCTAGTATGTGTGTGGCAGTGTCCCAGAAGAGAGCTTGGATCTCCTCTTGCCCAGGTTCACAGCCTCTCCCTGGGTGCTAGAATTCTTCTAGCCTCACCCCATCCCTAATAATGATAGACATGCCTTTCTATGTGTACCTGAACTGGGCAAATAACTGACTGACTTTATCTATATTTCCCCATCAGGATTCGATCTGGTGAATTTTCTAGGTCTTTTTAGAGTGTGTGTGTGTGTGTGTGTGCGCGTGTGTGTGTGTGTGTGTATGTGTGTGTGCGTGTGTGTGTGCACATGTGTGCGTGTGTTAGTTCACAGTTCTACTTCCTGCTACTCTACAATGTTGATCCTGCCACTCTTTCCTAGTAAATCTTGGATCTCCTGTCCTGATGATCTTCCCTTAATCAAACACATTATTTATTCACCTATTTTAGGTTTATATGAAGTATTGTTTTTATCTATTGCTCTTAGTTACATCTAGGCCCAATTCCATGAATATCAATGTAGACAAAATGATGGTTATTATCTTAGAATTCTTTACCTTGTTCTCTACTTCTTAAGCATGAATGCATCATTAGCTAGAAGAACATTGGATTTTGAGTTGGATGACCTGAGTTTAGTTTTATGTTCTACAACTTACTGAGAACTTAAGTCTACAGTAATATCATTCTGTCTTAGCTAAAAATGTGGAATTTGGACTAGACTTATAGCTCAAAAATCAATGATCCTATGAGCTCAATCTCTCATCAAAACCTGGAAAAGTAGAAGCAACATGACTGTTCTAAAACAAGCAAGCTCTCTCTGACTCATCCTCTAAATTCTTTTTGTAGTCATCTGGCTGTTTTTTGTTTTGTTTTGTTTTGTTTTGTTTTGTTTTCTTCCTCACCACCATGGATGGGTCCCAGATTCCTTTCCACTTGGAGAATTGACTTAAATATTTGTTCAAACTTATCTGACTCTTTATTAATGGTTCCACTTAACAACTCCACCAGATTGCCTAAATGAAAGAGATTACTTCATCTTAGTGCACTTTTCCATAAATATTTTTAATCATATGTTGCATGATCATATAAATTATTCTGAATGGAAAAAAAGTTCCTGTATATTGGGGGTAGGGGCAGGGAGCAAAAGAAAGTGGTACCTTATGTTCCTCTATCTGGTTCTCTGAATTTCTTTCCAAAGCCATGCTTTCTAACTGTTTTTTCCCACACTCTGCATTCCACAATGAATTATATACAGTGCAAATGGCAGTTCAGGAGACATTAAGTGATGACAAGTAATTGTTAGAGAAAGGTAAGGCTTGGGGACAGGAAAAGCCTCTAACAATAAGCCTTATGGTCTTCAATATAATTGCTTTAAAAACAAGGAAAGGGGAAAAATACTTTTTTTGTATTACCACCAGCATATCTTTCAGAAATGGAAAGTTATCATTTTTAGAGTTGCACAGGACAGTTTGTAAGAAATAGCAAGGTACTCTGCCACATGATGATGTATATGCCTGCAAAGATTACCGTTAGGTAGTATAATACCCAGAACTGCTTTAGAATTCGCTCTAAAGACAGCCTCAGTCACTACAATAATAGTGATAAATAGGAGAGCACTGTGCTTAACTGCCAATACTTCCCCCTACTTTTAGCATTATTATTTCTCCATGCTGTACTTTGGTTTTTTATGTACATTTTCCAAATACTTTGCAGAAGCAAAATAACATCAGTATCAGGTAGAGAAATTAAATTGTAAATACTAACAAGACAAATGGTCCTCACTGGTCTTTTTTATATGTAAAGAGAGGGATTGATCAGGGGAGTCTCTAAATCAATTTAGATGAGTTATCCCAATCAATTTGGAAAAGTTACAAGATTCAGACCTTTGTCTGAAGGGAAGCACCAAGGAAATAAGAACATGCTTTAGCACCTTGTTGAGGTGACAAAAGGATTTCCTTTGACTGATTCCTAATTACTGGGGCTACCTCCAAGATGCCTGGTGAATGAGAGTCAGGAGTGATGGACTTATTGGAATAAACATCATTTCCTTGAGATACATAAAAACAAATTGCAGAATATTTTGTCTGGCCTTTTTCTTTTCCCATATTTTTCCTTCATTAGATTTAGAGATGTGAATAATGCAAGAGGATTTCTCCACCCCACTCCTTTGTTTCAGTGGCAGTATTTAATGGCTATTTAAAAAAAAAGCACATGGTGAGAGCCTAAGATCCAGATTTCCAAGCCACTTTCTGTTTGTTTCCTTTTCTGAGTATATTCAAGATTCTACAGCTCTTGAGAATGTCCTTTATATGCAAAAGTTTGGGAGTTTTCAAGAGATTAAGAGTTCTTTTTTTAAGTTTTCTTTTTAATTTTTTTTTATTCTTAGTTTACAACACTCAGTTCCACAAGTTTTTGAGTTCCAAATTTTCTCCACTTCCTTCTCCCCCTAGCAAGACAGCATGCAACCCAATATAGACTCTACAAATACCTTAACATTAAACTTATTTTTCACAATTGTCAAGCTGTAAAGAAGAATTGCAACCAATGGAGTGAACCATGAGAAAGAAGAGACAGAGAGAGAAAGAGAGAGAGAAAGGGAGAGACAGAGAGAGAAAGGGAGAGAGAGAGAGAGAGAGAGAGAGAGAGAGAGAGAGAGAGAGAGAGAGAGAGAGAGAAATGAACAAATAGTTTGCTTCAATCTGCATTCAGACTCCATAATTCTTTCTCTGGATGTGGATAGCTTTTTCCATGATTCATGAGACAATTCCTTTGGAGTTGTCTTAGAACCTTGCATTGATGAGAAGAGCCAAGTATATCAAAGTTAGTCATCACATATACCGTGTGTCTGTAATCATGTAAAATGTTCTCCTCGTGCTGCTGCCCTCACACAGCATCAGATGTATTATGAAGTCCTTCTGCTACTCATTTCTTATAGCACAATATTATTCCATTACATTCATATACAACAACTTGTTTAGACATTCCCCAAATGATAGGCATCCCCTTGATTTCTAATTCTTTGCCACCACAAAAAGAACTGCTATAAATACTTTTGTACATACAAGTCCTTTTCCGACTTATGTGATCTCTTTGGGATACAGCCCTGGAAGAGGTATTGCTGGGTCAAAGAGTATGAACTTTTTTTTAGCCCTTTGGGCATAGTTCCAAATTGTTCTCCAGAGTGGTAGGATCAGTTCACAACTCCACCAACTACGCAATGGTGTTCCAATTTCCATACGTCCTCTCCAGCATTTATAATTTTTCCTGTTTTGTCATGTTAGCCAATCCGATAGGCAAGATGTGGTACCTAAGAGTTGTTTTGGTTTGCATTTCTATAATCAATACTAATTTAAAGAATTTCTTATATGGGTATAGATATCTTTAATTTCTTCCCCTGAAAACTGCCTGTTCATATCCTTTGAGCATTTATCAATTGGGGACTGACTTGGATTCTCATAAATTTGACTCTGTCCCATGTATATTTTACAGAGGAGGCCTTTATCAGAGATACTGGTGTAAAAAATTGTTTCCCAGTTTTCTGCTTTCCTCCTAATCTTGGTTGCATTGGCTTTGTTTGTACAAAAACTTCAATTTCAACATAATTAAAATTATCCATTTTGCATTACATAATATTCTCTGTCTTTTGTTTGGATATAAATTCTTCCCTTCTGCATAAATCTGATAGGAAACTATTCCTTGCTCTCCCAAATTGCTTATAGTATGAGTCTTTATTCCTAAATCTTGAACCCATTTGACTTTACTTTGGCATGCAGTGTAAAAAAATGATCTATGCCTAGTTTCTGCCATACTGTTTTCCAGTTTTCCCAACAATTTTTGTCATATATTGAGATCTTATCCAAGAAGCTGGACTCTTTGGGTTTATCACAGATTAGATTACTGTAGTCATTGACTATTGTGTCTTGTATGCTTAACTTATTCTACTAATCTACCACTCTGTTTCTTAGCCAGTACCAAGAAGTTTTGAAGGCTGCTACTTTATAATACAGTTTAATATCTGGTAAGGCTAGGCTACCTTCCCTAGAATTTCTTTTCATTAATTCCCTTGATATTCTAGACCTTTTGTTCTTTCAGATGAATTTGATTATTATTTTATCTAGTTCTATAAAATAATTTTTGGTAGTTTAGTTGCAAGAGACTAAATAGTTAAATTAATTTAGGTAAAACTGTCATTTTTATTACGTTAGTTCAGCCAAACCACAAGCAACTGATTTTTTTTAAAAAAATTTATTTAGATCTGACTTTATTTGTGTGAAAAGTGTTTTGTAATTGTGTTCATATAGTTCCTGGGTTTGTTTTGGTAGGTAGGCTCCCAAATATTCTATAGTGTCTATAGCAACTTTAAATGGAATTTCTCTATCTCTTGCTGTTGGGCTTTGTTAGTAATATATAGGAATGCTGAGGATTTAGGTGGGTTTATTTGATATCCTGCAACTTTGCTAAACTTATTTATTATTTCAAGTAGTATTGTACATAATTCTCTAGGATTTGCTAAGTAAATCATCACACCCTCTGCAAAGAGTGATAACTTAGTTTCTTCTTTGCCTATTCTAATTTCTTCAATTTCTTTTTCTTCTCTTATTGCTAAAGCTAACATTTCTAGTACCAAATTCAATAAAAAGGTTGATAATGGATATCCTTATTTCACCCCCACCCCATCTCATTTGAAATGCATCTAGCTTATCCCCATCACATATAATGCTTGCTAATGGTTTTAGGTATATGCTACTTATCATTTTAAGGAAGATTCCATTTATTCCTATGCTTTCCAGTGGGTTTTTTTTTAACAGGAATGAGTATTGTATTTTATCAAAATCTTTTTCTGCATCTATTGAGATGATCATATGGTTTCTTCTAGTTTTGTTATTGATATGATCAATTATGCTGATATTTTTCCTAATACTGAACCAGCCTTGCATTCCTGGCATAATTCCTACCTGGTCATAGTGTATTATTCTTGAGATAAGTTGCTGTAATATTTTTGCTAATATTTTATTTAAATTTTCATCTATATTCATTAAAGAAATTGATCTATAATATTCTCTCTCTATTTTCACTTTTCCTGGTTTAGGTATTAATACCATATTTGTATCATAAAAAGAACTGCTTGAAATAATAAATTACTTTAGCCAAGTTGCAGGACATAAAATGAACCCACCTAAATCCTTGGCATTCCTATATATTACTAACAAAACCTAACAAGAAGAGATAGAAAGAGAAATTCCGTTGAAAGCTACTGTGGACAATACAAAATATTTAGGAGTCTACCTGCCAAGACAAACCCAGGCCTATATGAACATAATTATGAAACACTTTTCACACCAATAAAGTCAGATGTAAATAAAAGGAAAAAGATCAGTTGGTCGTTGTTAGGCTGAGCTAATATAATAAAAATGACATTTTACTTAAATTAATTTACTTATTCAGTGCCATACCAATTGAATAACCAAAAAATTATTTTACAGAGATGGATAAAATAATAACAAAATTCATCTGGAATTAAAAAAGGTCCAGAATATCAGAGAATTAATGAAAAGAAATACTAAGGAAGGTGACCTAGTCATACCAGATATTAAACTGTACTATAAAGCAACAGTCATCAAAACTACTTGGTACTGGCTAAGAAACAGAGTGGTGGATCAGTGGAATAGGTTAAGTACACAGGATGTAGTAGTCAATGACTATCGCAATCTACTCTTTGATAAAGTCAAAGAATCCAGTTTCTGGGCTAAGAATTAACTATTTCACAAACCTGCTAGGAAAATTGGAAAATGGTAGGGCAGAAACTAGGCAGAGACCAATAGCTTACTCTGTATACCAAAATAAAGTCAAAATGGGTTCATGACTTAGGAATAAAGGCTGATACTATAAGCAATTTTGAAAGCAAGGAATAGTTAACCTGTCAGATTTATGGGAAAGGGAAGAACTTATGACCCAACAAGAGATAGAGAACATTACAAAATGCAAAATGAATAATTTTGATTATGCCAAATTGAAAAGTTTCTGTATAAACAAAGCCAATGCAACAAATATTAGGAGGGAAGCAGAAAATTGGGAGAAAATCTTTACAACCAATGTCTCTGATAAAGGCCTCATATCTCACATATATAGGGAACTGAGCCAAATTTACAAAAATAAAAGTAATTTCTCAGTTGAGAAATGGTCAAAGGATATGAGCAGGCAGTTCTCAGAGGAAGAAATTAAAGATATCTATAGGAATATGAAAAAATGCTCTAAATCACTATTGATTAGAGAAATGCAAATGAAAACCACTCTTAGGTACCACATCTCTCCTGTCATATT
Organism: Trichosurus vulpecula; assembly: GCF_011100635.1. NCBI lineage: Eukaryota > Metazoa > Chordata > Mammalia > Diprotodontia > Phalangeridae > Trichosurus > Trichosurus vulpecula. The sequence continues at coordinate 218,789,525 of NC_050579.1, read as the reverse complement.
GGCTAACATGACAAAACAGGAAAATGATTAATGCTAGAGAGGATGTGGGAAAATTAGAACACTGTTATATTGTTGGTACAGATCCAGCCATTGCATAGAGCAATTTGGAACTATGCCCAAAGGGTTAAAAAATGTGCATATTCTTTGACCCAACAATACCACTTCTAGGGCTGTATCCTGAAGAGATCACAGAAGTAGGAAAGGGATCCGTGTGTAGAAAAATATTTATAGCAGCTCTTTTTGTGGTAGCAAAGAATTGGAAATCAAGGGGATGCCTATGAATTGGGGAATGTCTAAACAAATTGTTGTATATGAATGTAATGGAATACTATTGTGCTATAAGAAATGGGGAAGATATGGACTTCATAATAACCTGTAAAGTCCTACATCATCTGATGCTGAGTGAGGGGAGCAGAACCATGGGAACATTGTACACAACCACAGTCATATTGCTTCTGTGATGACTCACTTTGATAGACTTGGCTCTTCTCAATAATACAAGTTTTAAAGACAGCTTCAAAGGACTCGACGGAAAGAGCTATATACATCAGAGAAACAACTACAAGGTCTGAATGCAGATTTAGGCAAAGTATTTGCTCTCTCTCTCTATTTTTTTTTCTTATTTCCTCTCCTTTTTTTAGTTTTGTTTCTTCTTTCTCATGATTCATTCTACTCACCATAATTTTTCTTTACAACTTGACTATTATGTAAATACGTTTAATGAGAAGGTATATGTAGAACACATATTGGATTCCATACACTCTTGGGGCAGGGGAGGGAGGGGAAGAAAATTTGGAAATCAAAAACTTATGGAACTAAGTGTATAAACTAAAAATAAAAAATATATATAATAAAAAAAGAAACACATGAATTTAGGTCCTGATTCTATTGAAGGGATAGCCATCCTTAGCATGTATTTTATTAATCAGTCTTTCCCAAATACTAAGAGGAACATGCAGAAATTAGCAATGGGACCACAAACACCACAGACCCAATTACTCATGATGGCCTTTGGAATCTTTTACAACAGAGACTTAGTGAAAGCAAAGAAAACATGGAAAGAGCTAGAGACAGAGAATGTGCTTAATTCTTGGCTGCTGCCATGGCTAGGAAAAGACCCAGGGAGTGGCCCTCCAGGGCACCCCCTTGGAGGAAACCTGGAGACTTGGGAAGTGGGGAAACCTACTTTTGATGCCACAAGGAGGGTCACTGGTCCAAGGAGTGCCCCTCCAGGTCATCCCCCCTGGAGGAAGCCCCTAGGATCAATGCCTTCAGGACTGAGCCCAACATGTGACCAGGATGGACATTGGAGGAAAGATTGTCCCAGAGGTTGGAAAGGTGGTAGAGCCACCCACAGTACCCTATCCTCCAGTCTTCTCAAGACTCAGAATGCCTGAGGAGCCTGGGGCTTGGTAGTGCTCCCAGTTTCTCCACCTCTCTCCCAGAGCCCTCGGAAAAATCAAAGCCGAAGGTAAGGTTACTTACTTTATCATGGGTAACTTCTCTTGTTTTAACTAATTACCTTGGCCCTACCTGCCCCTTGACCTATTGGGTTATGGGCATTGAAGGGAAAATTAAGGGATGTCTACAGACATACACCCTATCCTGCCTACTTGAGGATCTGTTGTTTGAACATTCCTTCCCTATGCTCTCCTCTTACCCTGGCCTTGTTGGGAAGGCACCTACCTGATTGTGAAATTGGGGAGACAACTGTCTCTAGATAACCTCCCAGCTCCCTATTCCCTCTGTTTATCATATCTCCCCATGTTCCCCAAGAGGTGTGGGAGACAGTTGAGCCAATTTTGGGGGGTCAGGGAATTCTTGGGAGAGCTAATTCTGCCACCCAGCCATAGTTCACCTGCAAGATCCTGAAGTGTTCCCCCATTGCAGTCAATATCCGATTAAGCCCAAGGCCTGGGAGGAATTGCAACCATTAATTGGTACTCAAGACCCTGACTCACTCCCTCTAGAGTGGGGCCCAATGAGGCTAAAGCTTCTGAGACTTTGAAAACTAAATTGACCACCACTCCAGTATTAGCTTTACCCAATTTAGAAAAAACTTTCACTCTGTATGTTGATGAAATGGGAGGACAGGCTTAGGGGGTCCTAACCTAGTCCTTAGGACCTGACCCCAGGCTGATTACCTATTTTTCAAAACAATTGGATTCTGTGGCTGATATAGCCATTGTAATTGAGGAAGGTTCTAAACATCTAGTTGACCAGCCCTTAGAAGTTCAGACTCCCCTTCGAGCTCAGAGCATCCTGGAAGCAAAGGGCCACCATTGGCTGGCTAGCTGCAGGCTCACCAAATATCAAGCCTTGCTCTTAGATGCTCCTGACCTAATTCTTCCGATGTGCTATTTCTAATCCAAAGTCAAATGATGTCCAGCATAGTACTGCAATTCCTCTTCCAGATCCAGAGGTTAAAAATAAAAGACTTCATTTATTTATTTATTTACTTTTGCCTGTGAGTTCTCTATTTGTATTTTGTTAACTAGTTGTGAAAACTAAGGCAAAGAGATCTTAGCCTGGTTTTTTTTTTATCAGGTAGTGGTGTTTTTTGAGTTGTTTTGCTTTTGTTTTCAAGTCTTTGAATTCTACTATACCAGAAGTAAGAGTATGGGAGGTGGCCTTCAAGATATGAAATTCAAAAGTTAGTAGTAGTCAACAATTTCCAGAGGATAGAAGCTACATGACTAGGTAAGAATAGTTTTCAGGGAATTTCAATATAAGAAGATCTTTGAATATCGCTTGATTTTTTTAAACTTTGAATATTATTTATGATGTTGGTCTGTCTACATAAATATAATCAAAAACTTTCTTTACTTAAGAGGCAATATCAAGAAGTGAATGAAGGACTTCTGAGGAAAAAAACATTCCCTTATACTTAGTTCAGGTTTCATTAACATTCCTTGTAAAATTACCACTAGGCCATTTCTCAACAGACAGATCAGAAATGCATAAGCTCAAAGTATCTGGCATTATTACATATTATCTTTATTATATTCTGGTTTTGACAGAATCAAAAGATCTCTTTAGCTTAAGATGAAACTAGATGTTGATCTACTTGCTAAAAAAGGAAAACTAGTTTGTCTCTTAGTGAGGAAAACATTTTCAATGTTTATGAGCAATCACCTTAAGAGATTTTACATCCAGATCATATTGTGGGTTGCTATTACCATGATGAACTGAAATCATTATCAGAGACAAAAAATTCTAATGTAATCCTTGGTATATAAGAATTAATTAGCTACCACCATGAATGGAGGTTAAAGGCTTAGCTCCATGGAAACCTTATTGACTACAAAAAATGTGAATAGGCTATTTCTAAGGAAGAATTAAATTGGACTGTTCTGGTACACAGTATATATATATATATATACACACACATACATACATATACATATATATGTATATATATACACATATATACACATACATACATATACATATATATGTATATATATACACACATATATACACATACATACATATACATATATATGTATATATACACACACACATATATATATGTATATATATATATATATATACACATAAAGACTAGACATACACATAGCAAACATATCATCAGAAAGGTATCAATGCATTCCAACTCAATCACAAGGACTAGGAATAATAAGGTTAGTATGATTTGGCTTGAATCAGGCTATTACAATTTAGGTGGTTTGTGTGTGTGTGGGGGGGTGTTTTTGTTTTTTATTTCTTTTCCTTTCCTTTTTTTTTGAAATGTGAACTCTCCATGTTTATAGCCAATGGTGACATGAGCTTGTTAACAATTAGGTATTAGAGGGAGGTGAAAATACACTGAAAGCACTTTACACACACATATTTCTATTTATTACATCCATAAGTATGCTCGTATTATGTATTATATTATTACTTTACAATAAAATTATATAATATTAAATATTATAATATTAATATCATTGTTATATTTTCATTCATATATATGTATTTATTGTAGAATCTAATTTTCAGAACCTCTTTTTCTCCTGAAGAAATGGTTATAGGAGGGCAAAGAAAATGGGAAAATGAGAGGGGAAAATAATTCGATCACCAGATAAGAATAGATACAAAGTTTTTATTCTCTACTATTCCTCAAAAGATGGCAGTAGAAAAGTTCCTGCTTTGACTTCATGAGAGTTCTCACAGGTCATACAGAACTGGGAAGATAATGGGAAGTCTATAGAATATAGCTCTGATCATCTATTTCCACATCTATGGAACTGGAGTAAATGTCAAATGAAAGAAAAAATATAATTTAATGGCAAGAAGTAACCGAGGATAGTGGCAAATCTCTCAAAACTCCACAGGTTAAAATGCAAAACTTTTTATAAAATGTGTTCTATTAACTCATGCACCATGTCATTGAGTATTGCCCCTTCCAATTCATAATCAGATATCCTCCATATGAGCACTTCAGAGTAACTCACTTTGAAATATGATTCACATGTGCTATTTTCAAGGAGCAGGGGACAATTTTGGTTAAAGAAAACCTGTTATCTTCTTCTAATTTGTATGCATGCTATAGAACACTTATTAGTCTGGTGAATGGACCCTTTCTCAGAATGTATTTAAAAGCATAAAATACATAAGATTCTAAAGGAAACCAAATTTTTGTTATATGTAATTTAAAAAAAAAACATGTAATTTCTCTCACATACAAGTCCATGGACCACCTGGACCCAAGTTAAAAACTAATATCTTAGCACAGATGGGGAACCTGTGGCCTCAATGCCACATGTGGCCCTCTAACTCCTCAAATGTGGCACAGAACAGTGAAGTTTGGATTTAGTCAAAGGGCCACACTTTGGTCTAGAGGGCCACATGTGGCCTCGAGGCTGCAGGTTTCCCCACCCTGTCTTAGGGTATGTGGGACTGAGAAACTGGGTATGCAAGGGGAAGTGATAGCATTTGTAAAGCTGAAGAAGGCACCACTGAGACAAAAATTAGGCTAGCTGGTGAAAAACCACATATATTTGCATGTGGATCTAGATATGTGGTCATGAGAGAGGGAAAGAGAAAGAGACCGACAGAGACAGACAGAGAGATTAATTTTAGTTTGGGACAGACCTGTGATTTCATGTTTCCTGTGATCAATTTCTCTGAAAGATGGGACAAATATTTCTATAAAGTTTTCTCTAATACTAAGAGATAAAGTGACTTGCCTTAAGCTAGCATATGTCTTACACCTAGTATATGTTGGAAGTAGTACTTGCACCAAAATCTTCCTGACATTGAGGCCAGCTTTCTCTTTATGTTGCCACTATGCACTCATAGGTATAGATAGAACTTTAGCTGTAGTATAGCTATAAGTTGTTATAGATGATATAAATATATGAAGGTTATATATAGACAGACACATTTTTGCACTGCCCAAGGAATTGTCATAGAATTCTTGGCCTATATTTTAAATGACATTAAGATGGTTGGTTGTTGTCTTTCATTCTCGAAGAAAACCAAAATGACATCATTATGCTAGACTCGAGTTACAGTGTGTCCAGCTATGGGTGATTAGACCAATACAGCCTTGGAATGTTCTACCACAAGTCAAGCATGAGTAATCCATGTAAATATTTTGGGTGGATTGTCTACATTTATGCATCTCATTTTTCTTTTGAGCTATTTTAATTCCGCTTTGCTCATAGAGCACAGTACCTTTTCTGATGAGGGTAGAATATGCTGAGAGGTCCTGTACCAATGTATTCCATGTGAAACAATGGATTCCAACCTTCTTAAGAGAGATCTTGAGCACATCCTTGTATCTTTTCTTCTAACCACCATGTGAGCACTTGCCTTTTGTGAGTTCTCCTTAAAAAGTCTTTTTGGCAAGCATGCTTTTTGCATTCTAACAATGTAAGTCCAGGTTTTAATCTCAGGGTCCAGGGTAAATGTCCCTGTTGGGCAAAATACCACCATTACGATAAGTTTAGGTAAATTGACAGGGCTAAATATGAATATCGTGCCATACAGACCCTGTATTCAATTATCCTTCAGTACTTGGTTTGACTGCTAATTACTTGTAAATAAAATGAGAAAACAGACTTATATACATATGCATATATAAAATATATATGTATATATAAAATGCATGTTGATTTATCTCATGATATTTGCACTCAACACTGTCAGTGTGTTTTGTGGTTGAACCTGATGAAACCATATTTGGGAGCTTTCTTAATTTCTATTCTTCATTCACACAGGAATGTTTCTCAGGTAAATCAATCGTGCCAAATCTTTTTTCCCAATTAACTTGTGACTAAAGTATGTACATCACTTGTTCATAAACATTTAGAGTTATAACCTGTGGAATGTGCTGTCAACTTATGTTTAAAGAACAGTACAACTCACTCCAAGGGAGTTCTTTTAATTCCCTGATATTTCTATCAGAGCATTTCTTTTACAATGTGTCTCTTGTGTAGCATTGTTACATATGTTCCTTCACCTTGTCCTAGTTACATACTAGAAAAACAACCTGTCTTTGTCTCAGATTTCTATATAATCCATGTTTCTCTATTCTCAGGTGTTTTCAGAGCAAGATGAGTGATTTCTTTTGTGGAATGGAGTGGTTTTCAGGGTTCCCAGTGGCTGAAGAACAGAGACACTAATGGCACAAACATTGTTCAAAAAGTTTAAGTTCATAAATTAACTATATAGAGATATATAGTCAAACCTATACTGTACATATATTAAATCAGTACTCTCTCCCACCAATCAGGAACCTTTTTCACTGAAGCCTTCTATCAGCTGCATACACTTAACTGCCACAAGTAAAATGAAACAGCTTTTAAGCCCCCTATACTGTCTTCACTTCCTTTCTCAAGGTTCCAATGTGAAGTTATTTCACCTCATTCTCACATCAAGTTCCATGTCTTAAATGAGAGGGTTATAATACTCTGTGACTCACTTTTCCCTTAAAAAGTTACAACTCTAAATTTTCTTTATCCAACTGATAATTATTTTAAAATTAATAACTCTCTCCAAGTATTTATACTATTTCTCATTGTTATTGTACCTTTTAAAGTCATAAAACAGATGTATACAAATGAGTTGAAGTACCATAATCCAATGCAGCTCTAAAGGTGTTAGCAAGTTCTCAGATGCCTATAGATTACCTGTACCTATAGTACAGGTTTGAAGATGAGATTTGAATCCAGGTCCTCTGACTGTAAAACTCACGTTCTTTCATTTTGGCTTCTGAGTTCAAATGAATGTTCTTCCTAATACACTACAACCCCTCACCTTGACTATAGTCACATAATATTTGTCAAAAGAAAGATTGGAACCTAGGTTTTCTGGGCTCTAAGGCCATCTCTATCAACTTTGCCACAGTATGCCCATCAAAGTGTTTCTGGTGTTAAGGTGAGATGAACCTTTTAGATTCAACCCTTCTTCCTAACTTAGCACAACAAACCCAGACCAACCAACCCTTAGAATTGACTGTTATCATTTAGAAATGTATCTGGATGGCCATTTTTCCTTATCTATGTTGTTCTGATATTCAAGAGATTCTTCTATATTTGAAGCCTTCTGTCAAAAAGATAATTTTGAATATGTGTAACTTTTTTGCTGTGCTCAAAAACTTTGGCACTTAACACAATGTGAAATGTCATTCCCCAGAACCAATAATATGTTTGAAGGTCAAGCTGGTGTTTCTCTCCCTAAAATTCTCTCCTCTTGCTTATCAGATGAGGAAAAAAGAAAATAAGTAGGAAAAATGACTCAAAAATTTAGAGGGAAATTAAGGAACCATAAGGAGAAAAAAAAAGAAAAGGAAAACCAGGAGATATGTAAGACAGAGAATGAAAGAATAAGGATCCTAATAACTATAGATATTCAGAGTTAAGTTGTGACAGATTCTTAATAAATCTATAGATCTCCCTTCACCACATGATACCTCTTCTTTGTGGGTCAGAGCAATATTAACATATTGATATTACGTCATGAGGTAGCTCAGTAGGTGGCATAATGGATACAGGCCCAGGCCTAGAGTAAGGAAGGCCTGAGTTCAAATTCAGCCTCAGATACTTACTAGCTTGTATGACCCTTAGTAAATCACTTAATTTGTTTATGTCAGTTTTCTCATCTATATCATGGGGATAATAAGAGATCCACGTCCCAGGGCTGTTGTGAGGATCAAATGAGATAATAGTTGTAAAGTGCTTTTCACAGTACATGCCTAGATATAGTAAGCACTATGTAGATGTTAGCTAATAATATGTTATTAAATATTGATCCAAGAATCTCAGTCCCTTTCTGTTGTTGGACAAGAGAAATATTGGTATATGTTGAAACAGAACTTATAGTAATGAGAATTAAGAACTATAACAAACATCTAAACAATTTGAATAGAAAACAGAATGAATCTTTAAACTGATTTCTTTATCAGCATGTATCTTTATATACTTTATACTCTTATACTTATAATCTGTAATAACCTTAAAACAGTCTGTAATCTGCCTATTTTCTGCAAAACTAAGTTGATGTCTTGAACTATTTCCATTCTTTGATTTGGAATATACATGAATAGGTTAGTACTATAATGGTATTGAACCATAAGAAACAGCAAATGGGGAGGTATGTAATGTATGCTGTCCCTTTAAGGCCTTTACCTCTGGAGTACACTAGTGATAAAAACTAAGAAAAAAAGATATTTTTTTTTTTGCAAAGGAAGTATTTATGTTAATTGTCAAAGGATAAGTAGTTAGTCGCCACTGTTATTAATGAGCATTTTGATATTTATAAGAAATAGGAAAAGAACATTGCTTTATGATAAACATCTAATACATGTATGAAGAAATAGCTTTAAAATGAGTTTTGAGCAATTTTGGACAGTAAATTATACGTGGAACAAATATGAAAATGCGAATCCCCTTGTAAAATATAGAATAATGTTTTCCATGTGTGTGAACTAAGTGATGCTAAAAGAGATGGAGAAATATCTCATTTATTGAAAGCTAGAGAAATATTAGTGGATTAGAGAGATCTAGGGAACTGAGAGGTCCAGAAATCACCACTGCTGATTCAGTCACTCCAAAGGTCTACTGCTAGTTTTGCGATGATGTAAAAAAATGAATGGGAGAGAAAGAGGGATACTGTGAGAGAAGGGGGAAGGGAAAAAATGGCAAAAATTATTTCACATTAAAAAGACACATAAGGAAGAGGTTTTATGATGAAGGGGGAAATTTCAGGGGCTTGTAGGTGGGCAATGCTTGAACCTCACTCACATTTAAGTAGTTCAAAGAGAGAAATATATGTGTATGTATTCATATATGTATGTATGTGTGTGTGTGTCTGTATGTGTGTGTATATATGTATATATATATATATACGTGTGTGTGTGTGGGTATATTCAATAGTAATAGAGTATTCATAATAGAAATCTTTTATCCAACAGGAAAGAAGAATGGAAAAAGGATAAGAGAAGTGTGTGGGGGTAATAAAAGGGAGGGCAAATAGAAGGCAGAGTTCAGAAGCAAAATGGACTTTAGAGGAAGGAAAGAATAAAAAGGCTCTTGATAAGGGTGAAAGAGGAGCTAGTTTGAAGACTACCATGAAGAACATAAGATCTTGGAAACTGGTCTAATCACTTCATGGCAAATAGAGGGAGAAGTGGAAGTAGTGTTAGATTTTATATTCTTGGATTTTATATTACTGCAGATGGTGACTACAGCAATGAAATTAAAAGATGCTTACTTCTTGGAAGGAAAGCTATGGCAAATATGGACAGCATACTAAAAAGCTAAGACGTCTCCATGCCAACAAAGGTCTGTTTAGTCAAAGCTATGAGTTTTCCATTAGCAATGCATAATTGTGAGAGTTGGATTGTTAGGAAAGCCGAGTGCCACAAATGCTTTCAAATTGTGGCTATGGAGAATACTTTTGAGAGTCACTTGAATAACAAGGAGATCAAATCAGTCAATCCTTAAACTTATTCAATCTATTCATGGAAAGGTCAATTTTTGAAGCAGAAGTTTAAATACTTTGGCCAAATAATGAGAGGATGTGACTCATTGAAAAAGATTCTGATGTTGGGAAAGATTGAAGGCAAAGGGAAGATGGGATGGCAGAAAATGAGATGGATAATGTCAAGGGAACAGTGAACAAGAATTTAGACTTGAAGAGATAGTAGAGAATTGAAGTGTCTCACGTGCTGTGCTCCAGGGGTTCGTGGAGTGTCAGACATGACTGAACGAGTAAATAACAACAAGGTTAAAGAGAAAAAGATAAACAGAAGAAAATGGGATGGAGGGAAATGCAGCGTTAGTAATCATAACTGTTAATGAGAATAGGATGAACTCACCCATAAAACAGAAGTGAATTTCAGAATGGATTAGAAACCAGATTTCAGCAATATGTTGTTTACAAGAGATACACATGGAACAGAGAGGCAGAATGAGAGTTAAAATAAGAGACTGGAGAAGAAGTAAAAAAAAAAATACCACAAAAAACCCCCAGAAGTAGCAATCATGCTCTCAGACAAAGCAAAAAAAAAAAAAACAGAAATAAACTTAATTAAAAGAGATAAGTGGGAAAACTCCATTTTGCTAAAGGGCACCAGAGACAATTAAATAATATCAATACTAAGCATGTATTCACTAAATGGCTTAGCATCCAAATTCTTAAAGGAAAAATAAATGAGTTGTAGAAGAAAATGCAAAATGAAAGCATACTGAGGCAGTGGGGGTGGGGAGGACCTCAACCTTCCCTTCTAAGAACTGGATATGAGAAACCATGAAATAAAAAAAGAAAGAAATTAAGGAGATGAATAGAATCTTAGAAAAGTTATACATAAAAGACCTCGGGAGAAAAACGAATGGGTATAGAAAGGAGTATACCTTTTTCTCAGATGTACATGAAAGCTTGACAAAAATTGGTCCTGTATTAGGGCACAAAAAACTCACAAATGCAGAAAATTAGAAATATTAAATGAGTCCTTTTCAAACCATAATGCAACAAAAATATATTCAATAAAGGATTGTGGAAGCATAGATTAAAACTAATTGGAAACTAAATAATCTAATCCTGAAAAATGAGTGGTTGAAAGAAATAACAATATCTTTAAAGGAAATGAAAACAATGATGTAACAGTCCAAATTTGGTGGGAAGCAACCAAAGCACTAGTTAGGGGAAAATTTATTTCTCTATGTGAATGAATCAATAAGAATGAGAAAGAGCATATAAATGGAATGAGCATGCAACTAAAAAAAGCTATAAAAGAACAATTAAAAACCCTCAATTCAACACTAAATTGGAAAACATGAAAATCAAAAAACAGATTAACAAACTTGACATTAAAAATGATCTAACAAATAAAATCAGAAGCTTGTTTTGTGAAAAAAGTAAATTATTTGATAATTTAATTCAAACATACAGAAGAACACTAAATTACCAGTATCAAAAGTGAAAAAGTATAATGTATCACCAATGAAGATGAAATTAAAGCAATTATTAGAAATTATTTTGCCAAATAATATACCAACAAAATTGCCTAGGTAAAATGGGTATTTACAAAAATATCAACTGTCCAGACTAAAAAGAAACCAAGCGGGAATACTTAAATAACCCAATTTAAGGAAAAGAAATGGAACAAAATATTAATAGGCTCCCTAAAAAATCCTCAGGATCAGATAGATTCAAAAATGTATTTTACCAAACATTTAAGGAACAATTAATCCCAATGCTATATAAGCTATTTGGGAGAAAACAGGTAAAAAAGGAGTCCTACCTAATTCCTTTTATGACACAAATGTGATTTTGATACCTAAAACAGGGTGAGCAAAAACAGAGAAAGAAAACTGTAGACTATTTTCCTTAATGAATATTGATGCAAAAATTTTAAACAAAATACTAGCAAGGAGATTACAGCAATATGTCACAAAGATAATATACTATGACCAGGTGGGATATATAACAGTAATCTACCATTGTTTCAATATTAGGAAAACTATCAGCATAATTAGCCATATCAATAACAATAAAAATTGTAGGTTAATATCAATATATACAGAAAAAGCCTTTGGCAAAATACAAGACCCATTCCTATTAAAAGAAATAGAGAACATTAGGAATCAATGGAGTCTTTCTTAAAATGATAAATAATATCTATCTAAAACCAAGAGCAAGCATTATCTATAATGTGGATACATTTGAAGTCTTCCCAGAATGATCAGGGGTTAAGCAAGGATGCACACTATCACCACTATTATTCACTATTGCACTAGAAGTGCTAGCTATAACAATAAGACAAGAAAAAGTAATTGAAAGAATAAAAGCAGCCAATGGGGAAACAACATTATCATTCTTTGTAGATCATAGGATGATATACTTAGAGAACCTTAGATGGTGAATTATAATAACTACTTGAAAAATTAACAACTTTAGAAAAGTTGCAAGCCATAAAATAAACTCACATACATAACCAGCATTTCCATATGCTACCAACAAAACCCAGAAGGAAGAGATAGAAACAGAAATTCCATTTAAAATAATTGCACATGATATAAAATACTCGGGAGTCTACCTGCCAAGACAAATCCAGGGATTACCCAGATAACAAATTACAAATTATAAATTACAAAATTACAAATTACAAAATGCTTTTCGTATAAATGAAGACAGAGCCAATAAATTGAAGAGATAGTATTTGCTCATGGGGAGGCTGTAGCAACAATCTGCTAGCAGCTACTGTAGGGGTGTAAGACCCACCAACAACCAGCACACAGAAAGCTGCCAACACAGGTTCTTTGTTATGCTTTTCTAAGGAAAGCAACTTTAAAGGGTTAACAATCTCAGTTGAATCAAATATACATGTCATTCACTTAGTTCAGGGGGAAAAGATCAGCCCTCTGAACTTCAAAGAAAATGCAAACAGAAATTACAAACATCAACAGACAGACCTTGTCTGATCAAATCACAATTCATAGTTACCAAAGAACCAATGGGTCTGGGTTAGCAAAACTGGGGGGCAGTTGTAGCTTGCACAGAGTCTCAACAGTCCTTCCAAGAGTGAGCTCCAAAAGTTAAACACCGGGATGCCTTCAATTATATACTGTTCAGAACCCTGAGGGCTCTGACCTCACCCATGCTGGGTGTGTGAAAGTTCCCCATCCCCAGTATCACATCATATACAAGTCAATGACTGCTGATTGTTTTAGTGCTGAGAAATAGCTGAGAAATATTCCAAGACAAAGACAGCAAAAGGTTTCCCACCAATTCAAACAAATGGGAGACTTGATAGTCTTAGCATCCCAAAAAGGAAGAAGTGGGAAAAGTCTGTCATAAAACAGGCTTAGTCAATTTAACAAAAATAACAATTTTATGTAAGTTAATTTGTGTATTCAGTGATGTACCAACCATCTAGCGAAATATTATTTTGTAGAGCTAGAAAAAATATTAACAATATTCATCTTGAAGAACAAAAGTTCAAAAATACCAAACGAATCAATGAAAAAAAAATCTGAAAGAAGGTGACCTAGCAGTTCCAGATTTCAAACTGTATTACAAAGTGATAATAATCAAAACAATCTGCTACTGACTAAAGATAAAATGGTGTGTCAATGAACTAGATTAGACACAATACACAATGGTAAATGACCATAGTACTCTGGTTCAACAAGCATTTCTAGAAGTGATGAAACAAGAGTCAAAAAATGTTTAAAACATGTTTTTTTCAAGACAATGAGAGAGCTTGATGGAAAAAAAAACACAAAAGAAATGAACAGCATAGAGGAATGAATCCAAAAGGAACCTGAATGCAGGGGAAGATAGATTTTTTAAACATTAAAAGCAAAGAATTCACAGGATATAAAGTAGGATACAAAATTAAGTCATCTGATTTCTAATTGGAGGAAAGATTAAGGACTTTCCCCAAGGTTTAAGGAGATACACAGATGCAATTCCCTGACATAAAAAAGAGATATCCTGCATCCCACCCAAAGTGTCTGTATTCAATCAAAGGAACAAGAAAACACTTAATGTTTGACCAGCATGGGGTCAGGTTTCAGATAAGATATGGAGTGATCCTAATAAGCACTTGTAAGTGCTGATAATTGTAAGAAAACTCCTCACATCAATCTTCAGAACTCACTGGGTTTTTGGTCGGCATAAACTAGATCTTTAGTTAAGGGTCTTTAACAACAAGTAGAGGTGGTCCATCTTCCCAGAGAGGGCTAGGTTCAAACAATGCAATAATATTTTCTCATAATTTCCAAAATTTAATAAAGTTTTCTCACAAGAAAGAAATTGAGGTAGACCCAAAGTTGAATAGAAAGGGAACTGAGATCTAGAACTGAATCACAAGATGGAGTCAATGTGGTTCAACTCAAATTCCTCAAGTCCCACAAATGTAATATTTATTAATTCTTACTTAAAATATATGTTACATTATTTCAAGGAGTTCATTGGGTATCTTAATAATGATATTTTTATTTCACCTGTTTATTATTTTTAATTTATTGATTTCTGTGGTCTCAACATAGGCACTATGAATAGCCTTGCAAAGAAAACTTATCAGAAGCAGCTTCATGTCTAACAACTAGAGAAGGGTAGAATAAACTACATCATTAATATAATGCAATATTATAGTGCTACAAGAAAAAAAAAGGAGAAAGCAAAGAATTATGGGAAAAACCTGTACTTACAAATGGAATCAGAGAATCAGAAAGAGAAAGTATTATGGAGATTTGGGTACAGGTCAAATAAGAGAAACTAAAGAAATTTTATCATTGGAATGCACTACAGACCACCTAGATGGAAAGAAAGAAAGTGTTGGAGATTTACTAAACAGATCTTAAGCCTGGACTGGAGGTGATGAGGGCACAGTCTCTGGGAACCCCCTTGAATCTGGAATACAGCCTCTGGGAGCCCCCTTGAACTCTCCTTGAATCTTCCAACTAGATCTGGCCTTCCCCTAAGGCCATAAGCCTTACATTATCATTAGGCCCAAATCTCCACCTAGCCTAGCCCACCCTTAATCCTGATCAAAATATCTATCCCCTAGCCCAGTTATCCTAGGTCTCTTACTGTCTGTCATCTCCAGGTAGCCTTCAGTTCTTTCCCTACCCTGGAGTCTGACCTCATCCCAGTCCCTAGAGTCTGACCTCATCTCAGTCCCATCAAGCTCCTCCTTAGACTCCTCCTGAAGACCCTCCTTAAACCCCTCCTCTAGTCACCCCAGACTACCCCTCAATCCCTCCCACAGT
This sequence comes from Trichosurus vulpecula, assembly GCF_011100635.1. Lineage (NCBI taxonomy): Eukaryota > Metazoa > Chordata > Mammalia > Diprotodontia > Phalangeridae > Trichosurus > Trichosurus vulpecula. The sequence continues at coordinate 218,774,298 of NC_050579.1, read as the reverse complement.
CTTTGTGTATGTAAGTCTCATCTTGTCTCCATGAAAGTGCTCAGATTCAGTCTAACTCAGTAGATTGAATCTGGCTCACTTGTGAAAACAGGAGTCATAAAGGGTGGGATTTCTTAAGACAATCCATTATGGTGAATCCCTAATAAACTTTATCTTTTTCCTTGGCTGAGAAGGCTTGAGTTGAATTCTTTATGCAGGAGCCAGTGTGTCGATATTTTGGGGTATCGAGCACCCCTAGAAACCTATGGTTCCCTACTACCATCATTTTTCTTTAACCTCTTCAGAGGCATACTGTTATATTGATGGGGTCTCTCTGATCCTAACTCCTTTCTTGACCAAAAAAAAAAAACAGGGCAATTAATAACTTCTTGACCTTCTGTACTGATGATGTCATCCTTCTAAAGGTAGAGGGAGAAAAAAGAGGAAATTATATTCCAGATCTGGTTTTCACTAACAAGGAGGAACTGTTTACTTGAGTCAAAATGATGGGAATCTTATGGAGGAAGTGACAAATTCATCTTAGGTGTTGTGACAGAGGAGAGGATATCTCTGGGCATAGCCTTGACGTGCAAATAGATCTTGAGGAAGTTAATTTCTAACAGTTTAGAGAAAAGATAAGTAGAATGCCATGGAGTAAACTGTTTCTGGGGAAGTTAGACCAGGAGACATAGAAGTATACAAGAATAGAATTCTGAAGACACAAAGGAAACAATTTTAATGAGAATCAAAATAGTATTTGCCTGAAGATCCTGATGTGGATACTTAGGGAATGCACCAATCAATTTAGGTTTTAGAAAGAAATTTATAGAAATTGGAAGCAATGCCACATAACAGAATATAGATATAAATATAGGATTTCCCTGTAACAAGTGTCAGGAATAGTAAAGTTCAGAATAATCTGACTCTGGTGAGGAAAGCTAATAACAATGAAATGAGGGAGGGGGGATATTTTAGCTATATTGAGAGAAAAAGAAGGAATAAAATAATTTTATATTCTCAAGGTAAATAATACAATAATAAATGACATAGAGAAGTCATATTTGCTCAACTGTTATTTTGAGTCTCTTTTATCTGAAAAAGAGAAAGCGTTTAAAAGTAAAAATGACAGAACAAAAAAATATGACTAATGGGGTTGATCTCCAAGATAAGTAGGAAGACAGTAAGGGAATATTTCATTTCTCCTGTTGAATTCAAGCCACATGATCCATATGAACTATATCCTCAGTTCTTTGAACAACTGACAGATGTGATTACTAAGTTACTGTGGTGATATTTGAAAGATTATGCAGACCAGAAAAGATTCCATAAGACCAGAAGAGAGCAAAAGTTTTTACCATTTTTTTTAATGGATGAGGAGAGAGTCTATAAATTATAGCCAATGAATCACAATAAGCAAGTGAGCTTTATTTCAATTAATGGGGGCATTCTAGAACTGATCATTAAAGAAAGAGTTATTAAATATATAATAGGAGAAATGTTGATTACAAACAACCAACATAATTTTTTTAAGAACAAGTCATTCCAGATAAATGTCATTTGCTTTTACGACAGTATTTCTAAATTAGTAGATGAGAATGATATGGATTTTGTTTAGGAAGATTTTAACAAATGTTTTAATAATATGTGTTATAAACACATTATGGAGAAAATATGAATTACATGATTATACAACCAGCTGGACTGATTAGTTAGAAAGAGTAAAAGAGTAGTTGTTATTATTCAATATTAACATGACCAGAAGTCTTCAGTGGATTATTTCAGGTATCTATAGCTAACCTTACATTACTTAACATTTTTACCAGTTTGTTGACTAAAGACATAGTTGATATGTTTCTCAAGTTTGAAGATGACATAAACCTGTGAGGGATGGATAATAATACAGATAACATATTTAAGCTCCAAAGGGATCTTAATGGGCTTAGGTACTGGGCTAAATCTACAATAATGAAATTCAATTGGGATGAACCTATGTAGAAAAGAAAATTCACAAATACAAGATAATAAAGGCATAGTTAGTGTGTAGCTGTCCCAAAAACGGTTAAGTGGTTTATGGGCACTGAGTGGTCAATATGAGTCATCAATACAAGGTGATGGCCAAAAAACTGTGGCACTCTGGTTACAGCAAAAGCAATAAAGCTGCCAGGAATAAAAAATAAAGGAATTATCTCCCCATCTTCTATTCTTATCAGATTTCATGTAGAGTATTGTATTCACATCTGAGCATCACAATCTATTGAAGACATTGACAAATTGGATATTGTCCAGAGGAGGGTAATTAGCATGGTGAAGGGCCTAAAGCCCGTGTTTCTGAGTATTGTTTAAAGCAATTGAGTAAGTTGAACTTGGAGAAGAGAAGACTGAGGGGAGACACGACAGCTGCCTTCAAGTATTTGAAGAGCTGTGATATGGAGGAAGGATTAGATTTATTCTTTTTCACCCAAAAGGGGTAAAACTAGTAATGTTAGGTAAAAGTGGCAAAGAATCAAATGTAAGTTCAATGTCAGGAAAAACACATCCTAAAAATTGAAGCTGCCTCAAAGTCTGAAGATTTCACCACTTTGGATCTCATCAAGTATAGGCAGGATGATTTTTTTCGTATATATTATATTGGATGTTCCTTTTATGTGTTGATCAAAATAGAAGGCAGATGAGACACCTTCCAACTCAAATTCTATAATCTGACAGAAGCATTTCCATTTTATCTCCTCACAAAAATACTTCCCATAATGCTGGACAAATATTGATGATATTATGTCTTGTTGGATATAATAGAGATCTTTGAAGACAGTTATCTTTGGTTATATCTTTCAAGGAATGTTGTATGATTTTGACATCTTCAAGGGAAATATGTTGTTGAACAAAACTTTTCAAGTGACATTTATTCTACTGAATCAAAGGCTCTGTTAATAATTGACAAATAAGTACATGGGAATATGCATATTCCATGCTTTTTAAAAGTAAATTGCATGATAGTAAAACATGGTATGATGTAGAATATAATTGGGGAAAGAATGCATTTCCTAATCATACATTAATTAAGGAGGTTTTCAAAATATGTACAGATTAAGTTAATAAATATTGTAATGAGATGAGAAATTAGCATATAAACTTATCATTAGATTATTTTTTCTTGATTATCTTTTTAAAATTATAAAGCATGTCTGAAATTTTCTCCATACATTTTATAATGTCTTCCTTCCAGATATCAAGTATAAATCCCTAAACATCTTCTAATTTGTCTTTTCTCTAGAATGGAATTACTAAACATGCTTGATCTAGTCTAGCTACTCTTTTCAGTGTTGTTTTCTTTAATGCAATTTCTGTTTTCTCATTCAACAGATAGAGGTCTATTATGTGGAAATTCAAATTTTGTGGTGCTGTGGTCATCAATAGGGAAACAAAATTTATTATGAAAAGCATGACAGAATTTTTTTTTTGCATTTTTCTTACCTTTGTTGTCCACCTTCCAGCTTTATCCTTAAATGACCTCAAAATAATATAGGTTAACAAATCATATTACCGAGATTCTAGTTAATCTATTTTTGCTCTTTTATCTCTATTTCATGAGGTGTATGGCTCAAAATCCTTCATCCTTAAACTCTGTAAGATTTTATAAATGAGTTCATAATTTAAAAGAAAACCATTCTTGGCAGTCAAATCTCTCTGCAAGTTCAGATGATCATTTTTTATAACAGTTTCTAGGATAATTTTTTTAATCTCCTTGTTGTGATGATTGATTCATACTGTTTAAGCTTTCCTAGGAAATAGTGGCAGTCTGTGTTGAACTTTGGCATCTATATCTTGTTTAAACAAGCCGTAGAGGTTCTGCCTCTATTCAGCATATTTTCAGCATATTTTATTTTTGCACTTTTATATAGTTTGACATGCATTCATAGAAGTTAGTAGTCTTATGTTAGAGTTAATACAGCAACTAGTCCTATAACAATAACCAACCATTTCCTATTAATTAAACTACAATTTATTTATTTGTGATGTTATTTGAGGATATCCATGTACAATCCATCCTGTCTTCCTAAAGATAGCATTAATTAATCAGTTATTCAAACAAAAAGGATTCGTTAAGGAACTAAAATATGTCAGTTGTGGTGCTGAAGACACACGTGGAAAGATTTAACTAAGAAAATAACTTTCTAATGTTATATGCATATTAAGCTTCTGTATAATTTAAAAAGATTTTTCCTTCTTTGCAAAATATTGTTCAAGAGAAAATTTGAAAGTAGATGAAACAGAAAGAAAAAAAAAACTATAAGTACTTAATCTTAAGTACTTTAAGGCACAAAACCAAAATAAATGCTTGCTGTTAAATCTAGTAATGATACTTTTTGAAATTATTGGAGTTTTATGTACCTGATTTAACTCTTTATTTTTGTTGCTTCTTAAGTATATAAAAATAAATAATAAGCATATAAAAATAAAAAGTATGTAAAATAAGTATATAAAATATATTTTTCTAAAAATTAAGATTTTTAAATATTAAAAAAACAGATAAAATTTCCACTTATAACTACTCCTTTTTCATTTCCTCACTGGAAAAATGAATAAACCCAATCATCTCTGACTCTTAAGGAGCTTATGCTGTAGCTTAATAGGTGATTCACAGCAACAACACACTTTAAGACTGATCTGGGGGGTGGAGCCAGGAAAGCAGGGACTTGCGTGATCTCCCACCCAGGTCCCTCCAAACACCTATAAAAATGGCTCTGAACAAATTCTAGAACTGCAGAACCCATGAAATAGCAGAGGGAAGCGGGGCTCCAGCCCAGGAGAGCCTGGATGGTCATGATGTTATCCTGACTGGAGCTCCATGATATTAGCTGTGTTTTTTTCTTCCTGACTGCTATTTTCTGCTTGAACCAGGAGCTCTGGAATTTCACTATAATATTCCTGGGAATTTTCTTTTTGGGATTCTTTTCAGGAGGTGATCAGTGGATTCTTTCTGTTTTGATTTTACCTTCTGGTTCTAGAACATCAGGACAGTTTTCCTTGATAATTTCTTGCTTGTCTAGGCTTTCTTGATGTCTAGGCTCTTTTGTTGATCATGGCTTTAAGGTAGCCCAATAATTCTTAAATTATCTCTCCTCAATCTATTTTCCAGGTCAGTTATTTTTCCAATGAGATGTTTCACATTTTCTTCTATTTTTTTCATTTTTAATTTTCTTTTGTTGTTTTTGATGTCTCATGAAATCATTAGCTTTCAATTGCCCAGTTCTAATTTTTAAGTAATTATTTTCTTCAGGGAGCTTTTGTACCTCCTTTTCCATTTGGCCAATTCTATTTTTTAAGTAGTTCTTTTCTTCCAGGAATTTTTATACCCCTACTTCCATTTGGCCAGCTCTGCTTTATAAAGCATTCTTTTCTTCAGTGGATTTTTGTGCCTTTTTTTAAACCATTTATTCTGTTTTTTAAGTGCTATTTTTCTCAGTATTTTTTGTGCCTCCTTTACTCACCTGTTGGTTCTTTTTTCATGATTTTCTTGCATCGCTCTCTTTTCTCTTCTGAATTTTTCTTCAATTTCTCTAATATGATTTTTAATTTTTTTGAGCTCTTTCATGGCCTAAGACCAATTCACATTTTTCTTTGAAGCTTTGGATGTAGCAGTTTTTACTTTGTTTTCTTCTGAGTTTGTGCTTTGATCTTCCCTGTCACCATAGAAATATTCTATGGTTAGGTTCTTGTTTTTTTGTTTGTTTGTTTATTCATTTCTCCAAAAAATATATTATAGAGTTGGATAAAATAATAACAACATTCATCTGGAAGAACAAAATGTCCAGAATATCAAGGGAATTAAAGAAAAGAAGTGCTAGGGAAGGTGGCCTAGCCATACAAGATATTAAACTGTACTATAAAGCAGCAGTCATCAAAACTGCTTGGTACTGGCTAAGAAACAGAGTGGTTGGATCAGTGGAATATGGTAGGTACAAAAGATGCAGCAGTCAAAGACTATATCAATCTACTCTTTGATAAACCCAAAGAATCCAGCTTCTGGATTAAGAATTCACTATTGCACAAAATCTGCTGTGAAAACTGGTAAATAGAATGGCAGAAATGGGGCATAGAACAATATCTTACACCATATACCAAAAAAAAGTCAAAACAGGTTCATGATTTAGGAATAAAGGCTCATACTATAGGAAATTTGAGAGAGCAAGGAATAGTTTACCTGTCATATTTAGGGAGAAGTGAAGAATTCATGACACAACAGGAGATAGAGTGTGTTACAAAATGTAAAATGAATAATTTTGATTATGTTAAATTGAGAAGTTTTTGTATAAATGAAGCCAATGCAACAAAGATTAGGAGGGAAACAGAAAATTGGGAACCAGTGTCTCTGATAAAGGCCTCAAATCTAAACTATACAGGTAACTGAGTCAAATTCATAGGAGTAAAAGTCATTCCCCAATTGATAAATGCTCAAAGTATATGAACAAGCAGTTTTCAGAGGAAAAAATTAAAGATATCTATAGCCATATGAAAAAATGCTCTAAATCACCATTGATTAGAGAAATGCAAATAAAAGCAACTCTTAGGATCCACAACTTTCCTGTCAGATTGGCTAACATGACAAAACAAGAAAACGATAAATGCTGGAGAGGATGTGGGAGAATTGGAACATTGTTATATTGTTGGTGGAGTTGTGAACTGATTGAGCCATTCCAGAGGGCCAATTGGAACTATACCCAAAGGGCTATAAAAATGTGCATACCTGCAAGATGGTGGCTGGAAAACAGGGACTTGCTTAAGCTCTCCCCCAAAGCCCTCCAAACACCTGTAAAAAAGTCTCTGAACAAATTCTAAAGCTGCAGAATCCATGAAATAGCAGAGGGAAGCAGGTCTCCAGCCCAGGATGGCCTGGATGGTCACTGGGAAGGGTCTTTCGCATGGAGCTGGGGGCGGGGAGTGCAGCCCAGCCTGGGCTGCGCCAAGACTGACCAGACTGGGAGTCAGTCTTTAGCAGGCCTTAGGGCCATGAATCATTGATCTGTTGAAATTACCAGACTTCTCAACCCACAAACACCAAAGACCATAGAGCAGGTTAGTGGGAAAACTATTAGATCAGGTTAGAAAGCAGTCTAGCCACCAGCCCTGGGGGTGGCAGAGGTGGTGCATGGAAGCTCCTGAGACTGCTTCCAGAGCTCAAACATCAACTGCTTCCTGAGTCCCTGGCTCACATGGTGGGAGGAATCAAGTGGCAGACCAGAGTGTGAGTGCAGTTCTTGCTTTGCCCTGCTTGGATCTGGGTCGCAATCCTGGATGGCTGTTCTTGGGGAGGAGCAGTGCTGCTGTGGCAGAGCTTGTGGTGACAATGGAGTAGAAGTATCTCAGAGATCAAGTAGTTGGCTGGGAACATGGCCAGGCAGCAAAAAAGGATGCAGACTCAGACTCAGACTCTAGAATCTTTTTTTGGTGACAAAGAAGATCAAAACATACAGCCAGAAGAAGTCAACAAAGTCAAAGAACCTACATCAAAAGTCTCCAAGAAAAATATGCTTGGTCTTGGAAAAGCAAGTAAGAGAAGTAGAGAAAAAATTGGGAAGAGAAATGAGAATGATGCAAGAAAACCATGAAAAATAAGTCAATGACTTGCTAAAGGAGACCCAAAAAATAATGAAGAAAATAACATCTTAAAAATAAGCTAGCCCAAATGGCAAAAGAGTTCCAAAAAGTCAATGAGGAGAAGAATGCCTTGAAACGTAGAATTAGCCAAATGGAAAAGGAGGTCCAAAAGACCACTGAAGAAAATACGACCTTAAAAATTTGATTGGAGCAAGTGGAAGCTAGTGACTTTATAAGAAATCAAGATATTATAAAACAGAACCAAAGGAATGGAAAAATGGAAGACAATGTGAAATATCTCATTGGGAAAACCACTGACCTGGAAAATAGATCCAGAAGAGATAATTTAAAAATTATTGGACTACCTGAAAGCCATGATCAAAAAAGAGCCTAGATATCATCTTTCAAGAAATTATCAAGGAGAAATGTCTTGATATTCTAGAGCCAGAGGGTAAAATAGAAATTGAAAGAATCCAACGATTGCCTCCTGAAAAGATCCCAAAAAGAAAACTCCTAGGAAAATTGTTGCCAAATTCCAGAGCTCCCAGATCAAGGATAAAATCCTGCAAGCAGCCAGAAAGAAACAATTTGAGCACTGTGGAAACACAATCAGGATAACACAAGATGTAAGAGCTTCTACATTAAGGGATCAAAGGGCTTGCTATATGATATTCCTGAGGTCAAAGTAGCTAGGATTATAACCAAGAATCACCTACCCAGCAAAACTGAGTATAATGCTCCAAGGCAAAATATAGACTTTCAATAAAATACAGGACATTCAAGCTTTCTCAGTGAAAAGACCAGAGCTGAATAGAAAATGTGACTTTCAAACACAAGAATCAAGAGAAGCATAAAAAGGTAAACAAGAAAGAGAAATCATAAGGGACTTACTAAAGTTGAGCTGTTTTGTTTACATTCCTACATGGAAAGATGATGTGTGTAATTGATGAGACATTTCTCAATATTAGGGTGGTTGAAGGGAATACATACACACACACACACACACACACACACACACACACACACACACACATATAGACAGAGGGCACAGGGTGAGTTGAATATCAAGAGGCAATATGTAAAAAAATAAAATAAAACTAAGGGATGAGAGAGAAATATATTGAGAGAGGGAGAAAGGGAGAGATAGAATGGGTAATTTATCTCACATAAAAGTGGCAAGAAAAAGCAGTTCTGCTGGAAGGGAAGAGGGGGCAAGTGAGGGGTAATCAGTAAATATTGCTCTCATCGGATTTGACTTGAGGAGGGAATAATATACACACGTAATTGGGTATCTTACCCCACAGGAAAGTAGGGGGAAGGGGATAAAAAATGGGGGATGATAGAAAGGAGGGCAGATAGGGGGTGGTGGTGATCCAAAGCAAACACTTTTGAAAAGGGACAGGGTCAAGGGAGAAAACTGAACAAAGGGTAACAGGATAGGATGGAGGGAAATATAGTTAGTCTTTCACAACATGAGTACTGTGGAAGTGTTTCATATAATGATACATGTGTGCCTATTTTGAATTGCTCATTTTCTTAGGGAGGGTGGGTTGGAAGGGAAGAGGGGAGAGAATTTGGAATTCAAAGTTTTAAAATCAGATGCTCAAAAGAAAAAGTTGTTTTTGCATGCAATTGGGAAATAATATATACAGGCAATGGGGCATAGAAATCTATTTTGCCCTACAGAAAAGTAAGGGAAAAGGGTATGGGGGGTGAGTGTGGTGACAGAAGGGAGGGTTGACTGGGGAATGGGGCAATCAGAATAGATGCCATCTTGGAGTGGGGGGAGGGTAGAAATGAGGAGAAGATTTGTAACTCAAAATCTTGTGCAAATCAATGTTGAAAACTAAAATATTAAATAAATAATTTAAAAATAAACAAATATAAAAGAACCCAAAAAATTAAAACAAAATGTCCATACCCTTTGACCCAGCAATACCACTTCTAGGGCTGTATCCCAAAGAGTGGAAAATGGACCAGTATTTACAAAAATATATATAGCAGCTCTTTTTGTGGAGGCAAAGAATTGTAAATCAAGGGGATGCTTATCAGTTGGGAAATGGCTAAACAAATTGGGGTATATGAATGTAATGGAATTACTATCATGCTATAAGAAATGAGGAGCAGATGGACTTCATTATTACCTGGAAAGACTTATATAAACTGATGCTGAGTGAAGGGAATAGAACCAAGAGAACATTATACACGATTGCAGAAACACAGTATCTGTAATGAGTAACTTCGATAGACTTGGCTCTTCTCATCAGTGCAAAGTTTAAAGACAGTTCCAAAAGAGTCGTGATGGAAAATACTATGCACACCCAGAGAAAGAATTATGGAGTCTGAATGCAGATTGAAGCAAACTATTTGCCTTCTCTTTTTCTCTTTTTTCCTTCTTTTTTGGTTTCATTTCTTTCTTCTCATGCTTCATTACATTGGTAACAATTCTTTTTTACTACTCGACTATTATGTAAATAAATTCAATGAGAAGGTATATATATAGAACCTATATCAGATTACAGGCCATCTTGGGGAGAGGATGTGAGGAGAGGGAGGGAGAGAAAATTGGAACTCAAAAACTTATGGAACTGAGTGTTGTAAATTAAAAATAAAAGATAAAAAAGTAGTTATTATTTGAACTTTGGGGTCATTTGTACAGCATCTTCAAACACTCTTTTCTCAACCCTGTTCAAACTAGCTTTACCACCACTATCCCCAGCCATCCCTCTATTTCTTGCTATCACTGGAATGATAAGCTTTCTCAAAGGTTAACACCTATGATCTGATAAATACCAAATGCAGCTGCCTTCTTTTAATGCTCATTATCCTTGACCACTATACATGTTGTTGTTTCATGCTTTAAAAATCTGTGTCCTCCAACCTGAATCAATTCAATTCTATTCAACAACCATTTGTCAAGCACTTACTCTGTGCATGGCATTATGCTAAGTACCAGGAACACGAAGATGGAAATAAAACTCTTTATCATCAATGAGTTCATAATGTGTGAAGCACATGAAACACGTAGTAATACATGTAGCAGAAAGCAAATCAAAGCAAGGCAGGAGAAAGAGAGAGAGAGAGACAGACAGACAGACAGACAGACAGACACAGAGAGATACAGAGACAGAAAGAGAGAGATGGAGACAGAGACACAGAGAGATGGAAAAATAGACAGAGATAGAGACAGAGCTAAACTAACTGCACCTACTGTACCAATCTGATTCAGAAAGAACTCCCACATTGAAATCAAGGCATCTGCTACCTATTAAAATTTTTAAGAAATTCATTCTCATCGTTCTACTTGGGGTTTGGCATGTTCAGCATATCTTCTTGGAAAAATGTGTTTATGATATATCAGTTCAATGCTCCTGTAGAGTTGCTTAAAAAAAATTGGCCTTGGTAGGGGGTAGGGGGAGGATTGGTTCAACAAAAAGACTGAAAGTATTTGGACACAGAAAATAATGTCAGAGGACCTGATTTAAAATATATGCTCAGCCACTCTGGTGTCAACAAATGACAGGTGAAATAGAGGTCAAGGATGTCTTCATGGAGGAGAAAGAATCTGAGTTAGGCATGGGGGACAACTTGTGATAATGACAAGAGACAGAAAATGGAGTATTGAGTTCAAGTAACCCCTAGTCATCTAGATTGACTATTAACAGAGTTTTGGAAGAGGAGTAATGTAAAAGTAAGCTAGAAAGGTAGGTGACAGCCAATTCCTCATTTTGATGTGGGAAACAGTTTCTAGAATAGGCACTTTTCTCCATGTTTATGGCTGGAATGTGGTGGATCCAGCTTGACAGAGCTGATTGTTAAATTTTCAATGTGAACCTTTACACCTGGGAGGCTAGATTTATTGTGTCATTGTTTGCTTAGATTGAAATTGTAATGGAAAATATGTTAATGATGCGGAGTAAATTTGAAAGTACATAATTTTTAGAAGAGCCAATTGTGACATATTTATCAGAACACCCCTGCCTGTATCTCATTAACTCTTGGCTTAGTTATAGATCTGTAGCAGTATCCTGATTTACCCTCTTATTGGAGGAAAACACACACATTAAGCCTACTATGTGTTAGGTACCATGCTATGCATCTTAAAGATGGTATCTCATTTGGCCCACACGATAACCCTGTGAGGTTCATAAAGTGAGTTATCCTCACTTTACGGAAACTAAGGCAGATAAAGGTTTAGGGACTTGCCTAGGGACATATGGTTAGTTAGTACCTCAGGTCAGACTTGAACTCAAGTTTTCCTGACTCCGCTGAGCTGCCTATTTGCCTCCCACAATAGTAATAAAATATGCTCTCTCATTGTTTATTTTACTCATTAGTTTTGAGCCTTTGTCTCCATTGTTCTGAATGCTTTGCTGCTCCAACCCTAAACTCTTATTTATGTGTCCCTCTCTTCAACCACCTCTCTTCTCTGACCTTACACTCTCTCCTTGGCCTCTCATAAGTCAAATTCCCCTAGGTAGATTCTGCTGATTGGTTCTGTAAATTTCTAGTAGATTTATGTTCTACCCTTACCTTAGTTTATGTTCTACTCTTACCTTAGTATCTATTCTCAAACATCTCATTTCCCACCCAATGCTCTCATTTTGGAATATTGATTTTTCCACTATTACCTTGTGTTGAGTACCTTCTCCTCCTTCCCCCTGACTGCTTTTCTGCTTTCCTTTGTGTATTATTTTTCCGTATTAGATTGTAAGCTCCCTGAGGTCAGGAACTCTCTTTTTTCTGGTTTTTATCTCCAGTATTTAGCATAGTGTCTGGCATATAGTAAGCACTTAATGTTTATTTTGTATGATTAGGACTAGTTCCATGGGCATATCTGGATGAGACAGAGCCTTCTTTATTAAATTACACAAAAATCTATTCATTAAAAAATAGACAGAGATGAGCAAGTTGATGCTTGAGAGGCAGAGTGGTATAGTAGCTAAAGCATTATAAAGGAGTAAGAAAACTCTGGATGCAATTTTTGTCTCAGACGCTTTACACTTTTGCCACCTTAGCAGCTCACTAAAACTGGCTGGGCCAAGATCTGAGCCATGAGAAGGTAGAATCGGATGACTTTTCACTATGATCCCTTCTTTAAATCTATGATCCTGTGCTTCTATTGGTAGTTTGAAGTGCTTAAAAATAGGCACTCTGTAGAAGATACTTCGAGAATCATATGTCTTACATCTTTAGTGAGTATGAATAACGATCTTGGCCCAAGACTTAATAAAAGGAGATCAAGGTGGAATGCTTTTGTGGAAATTAAACAGTGATTCTAACCTCCCAACATTCTCCCTGAAATGAAGGCTATATTCTTAAAAAAACTTAATTCTTTAAATTTAACATAAATGCATTAAAAACTATACATAATGGAAATTCACAGTTCAAATAAAACCATCTTTCCTGTTCATTTTATATTGATGTGCTTGCATATTTTAATGATTTTTTCATTTTTAAAAATATTTATTTTAAGATTTTTCTTTAATTTTTGTGTTTCAGATTCTCTCCTTCTCTTCTATCCTCCCACAGAGAAGGCAAACAATATGATATCAAGTATGCATGTGAATGAAGGCTATATTCTTAACAAGAGTGATCATCCCAGAATAATGTATGATTTCTAGTCATGGAAAACAATATCCAAAGAATTAAAGCTGCATGTTACCTGAAGGGCAGTGGAGAAGTTCATGGTTAATAGACTATAGCACATTACCAGTTAGAAATAATACAAGAGAAGTATTATCACGTCATCACATATATGATTATCCTAAAGATGTCAACCAATTCTGCGGCTGTAGCAAACAACAAATCAATGGGGGGGACTGTATTCTACATTAATATGCACATAATCTCAAAAGATCTAGAGTAAGTCTTCTAGCTTGCTAAGTAGTTCCTTCTTGAAAACTTTCCAGAGTACATGGGCAAGTGAGATATCATGGATGGGCATGGGAATATCTACATACATGACTTCATACAGACATTGAAATATTGAGATGATCTCCAGCTCCATAATCTAAGTTTTAAAATGGTTAATGGAGAGGATGAAACACCTTGTACATTGGGTTACTTTACTCTCTGTAGTTAAAATCATTTCCTATTACAACTGCTACAAAGTGGGCTTTATTCATCAGTACTTCATATGTGGATGCATGGAAACTTAAGGTTCACCAAAGAGCCTTTGTACTGGCAGACTTTGTCAAGAATGTGTTTCTTGCTCCACACAGATAAAATAGTTGCCCATTAAATGGAGCTTGTTAAGTGTCATTTCCATAACTTGCAGACCCCATCATTCTCTTCCCAAATCTTGCAGTCTTAGTCCATTTCTCAGCAGCAAATCATTAGCTGAGAGCTGGAGTGAGACCTCATTATCACTCACACTAAACTATTTTCACAAAATATGTTAGAGGAAATTTACTAGTATACCCTGAAGCATTATCCAATAATTGGTACTGAACTACACTTGTCAAGATAAATGAACAAAGTGCATTTCTGGAGGCCCGTCACCTTCATTTATAATCGTGTTTGCTGGCCTTAATTCACAGAATTTAGTAATCTACAGCCAAGCTCCCTGTCATTTTAAGTAAGTCAGAAGAGTATACAATAATTTAAATCTTCTTGAAAGACTTAGCTTTTAGGTGATATTTCACTGCTTTGAAAAAAAACTGTGGGTTATTGAATCCTCTTTTGGGGGGGTGGAGATAGCTGGGTCATCTCATAATTATGTATTAGATGATCAAACAATAGTATGGCCCATCATTTTTATGGCACTTGAGGGAACTCAAGCTATTTTTAAATTAAATGTCTGTCTTCCTCTGTGCTGATGGCTCCTTGGTCTCCTAAGAGGCATTTTAGCACATATTGAAGGAAACGCATTTTAAGATTTGGCTCTCTCTGGCTCTTAGTGGAAATGATGGAATAAAATGTGACAGACTTTCATATGCAATGTATAATAGCACAATTTCATGCTCTAGGCAGGTTTGTAACTTGACTCTGTTTTGACAACATGTGAATACTTTGTGACATACACACATGAAAACATCTTGTGTGCCTTAGAATCAAAGGGAAACAAAATTAATAGCAGTTGAAGCTACAAGGTACAGAAAAAAAATTCTGTAGTCCTAGCTAAGAGAAGACCTACTTGCTTTGGAGGAAAACTTAAGCCAAAAGAACTTACATGATTTGGTCAAAGTCACATGACCATATGTTTCAGATTAATATTAAATTCAGTGAATAGCCATTTATAGATAAAGCATGGTATAGGGTAGAGAGTGCCAAACTGAGTTCAATGAATGTAGAGTTGAATGTTTTTAGTACAAATTCTGACTGCCACTTACTACCTGTGTGACCCTGGTAAATTACCTAATTTCTCTGGGCCTCAGTTTCTTCATCTTTAAAATAAGGTAGGTGTACTAGATGGTCATTTCCTTATAACTCTGGATCTATGATCCAGTAGGCCTTTTTGCTGGACTTGTTATGCTGGCATTTTGACTAAATACACCGGAAGATTCAGTCACATTGATCTCTAGCCAAATAGACGCAAGATTTGTGATAGTCTACTAAATAATCTTAGAAGAAATATGGAAAAGTAAGTTTGTGCTGGATGGTACACTTTCAACAGTTTGGATTACTTATGGGAAAGCTCAGTTTAAAGTGGTTAAAATTACAAATTAGCAAATATTTGAAAAGAAATAAAATTAACTTTCATGTCTATAGGCGGCGATTGGAGGTAAGGTAGCCAGGTATTGCCCAGTAGAGGTCCTTTGATTATTGCTCTAGTGACTCAATAAGAATAATTTATAATTAGCATATTAATTATGTGTGAGTGAGAGCCTCTAAAGTATTTAATGGTGCTTGAAAGCAGTTTGCTTCTCTTCAGTGGTTTTAAACATTCTCCCTGGCAAAGGCCATATAACTGGGTAAACACCCCAAGGCTCAGTCCAGGGCCCTCCATTCTGCCTTTACAATAACTCCCCTGTCAGTTTCCCTATTGTCTCTACTTCCACTACTGGCTCTCTGTTGATGACTCCCATATTTTAAAAAATATCTAGGCTAGATCACTTGTCCTTCTATTCTCCGATTTGTAATCTCAAAGTTGGTAAAGGACATCTCTATGCTTTCATTTCACGATAACCTTAAATTTATCATTACACAAACAATGGCTGTCCACCCCAATCTGTGTCAAACCATATAACCCTGTATACTCTCAGTGGCATCACTGGCTTCTTAAATCCAGATTTGGAATCTGAGTTATTTTTTTATTCCTTCCTCCTACCACTCAGTCAATTGGCAAATCCTCATTATTCTTGTATAATAACAATAGAATTTTCTTTTTTATTTAAAAAATATTGCTCTAACCTAGTAACCACCTCTGTTCTGAGCCATCATCTATAAATGCTATTCAGATTAGTTATCCTAAAACATTTTTCAATATGGCGTTCTACTGAGAAAAAAATATTCAGTGGCATAGTATTGACAATGAAGGCAAATCCAAACAATTCAAGTTGGCATCCAAGGCCTTTCACTGAATGACATGACCATGCATTTCAAAGCTGATTTCCCATCACTCTCTTCCATGGGGTCTTAGCTATTGGACAAACTTGCATATTTATTATGTCCTCTTGTTCTGATTGCCCATTTTACCCTCTATATCTTTGCTGATTCTGATCCTCCATCTAAAATTGCAATTCAATGAAAATATTTTTCTATATATAGTATCTGAGATTTCCATTGTTCTCATGTGAGAGTCTCAGAAATTCTACTGCATGTTCATTCTTTTCTTTGTGTCTCAATCCATTCAAAACACTAACCAATAATCCCCCAATTAATCTATACACATTTAGACATCATCCAGAATACATTTTAGTTTGAAATGAAGTATGTAATTAAATAGCATAAGAAGAATATTGTAAAATAATATTCCTCCTTTAAATCCAGCGCAAAACTTTCCTCAAATATACATACCACAAGTAGTAAGAGAGGGCAAGTCTATGAAGTACATATAAAGGGGCAAGTACATGGGGAAAACATGTACATGTGAAGGGAAGATAACTGGGAATACATTTGGCAATGACAATGTGTTTGATGGAACAAGACAAGCCTTGTATATTCTAGTACCTGTGTTTTGGTAATCTCATTCTGCTGTTCCAGCAGGGTTTGATTTTGTAATGGGCTTGTCTCTGTAAAAGAGTTAAAGCTTAAGCTTCTAGGCCCTCAACTACAAGTCACACAACAATGTATTTCTGACCAGTCTAGAGGAATTAACAAAAATAAACTATCCTTAACACTATACTAGATAAAGAGATAAAAAATATTAGCTACTAATATTTTAGGGGGCGAAAATTGAAACTCCTTGGGTATTTTTAGATGTTCATTTAATGCAGACTACAGAAATAATGCCTCAAAACAAAATGAATATAAAAACAAGCACTGATACCTCAAAGGATTTTGAAAAAGAAATAGTTGTCCTTGGGCAGGAATACCAAGTAACCATTTTTGAGTTTGACAGTATGACTTCAACTAGCAAATTTAATTACACTAAAAGTAATTTTAAGTCAGTCTACTATATCTAATGTAATGAATGTTTTCTCTCATAGTATTTGTCAGAAAGTTATAAAGTGCTTCTAGATCTACCCACAGCAATCTGTGTGAAGCCATTGACATAATAAAAGCCAGGAGAGAAAAGGTGTTATCTAGGAGTATATATATAAAAAGAAGTTTTATAATAAGACCAGAATTGAGAGACTTTTTAAAGATATGTGGTAAGACATTGGAAGATTATATTATATCTAGCTGGTTATGAAAGAGAAAACTTGAATGTCATCTTAGTCCATATGGTTAGAACAATATCCCAAGTCCTGTTGCCATACTTGTTGGGTTAATTTTTCTTTAAAAAACTACTGAGACCTTCCATGAAATTTTATTTACTCAGAAGACTGAATGCTCTGGCTGTTGATGTCATTTTTTGGTCACTTGAGGAGCTCCAGGTGATCTGTCTGATGTGTTGCTGGACAGCTATAGATAACTCAGGGAATGGGGCTTCATTCTGCTGAATCAATTCAATGTTTCCTCAATTCCTTCACTTTTTGACTATTGGACTCAGATATGGAGAAGTAAATCTCCTTTTGTAAATGAATGACCTATGAGTGTTTTATTTTGTATCCATACACAAACACACACACACACACACACACACACACATATATACACACATACATATATGTTCAATACTAAATATATATAGATATATATGTACGTGTGTCTGTGTATGCATATATAATGCAATATAAGTATATAAAATACACACACACATATATTTAAAATATATAATACTACACTATTATGGGACTGTTATGAAATAGGTCCAGCCAAGAACATCCATCAAATATAAAAGAATATAAAAAACAAAAGCATATAAAATGTCTAGATTCTGTTACTTATCAAATGAAGGCAAAAGTCAAAAGTTTAAGGCAATAGAAAGGGTCAAAGAAGAGCAAGTAACAAAATAAGTAATTCAGTAGCAAACAAAAAAAAAATTACAGAAGCTTGAAAGCTTAACAAATCAAACTTGAGAAACCACTATCATCTCCCCAAAAAGAAAATAAAAGGATATGTAAATAACTGGTTATTTGTGTGGCCACAAGGAATCAGACTTTAAAAAGTATAAATTTAATCAAATTATAAGTAAAGTGTGTGTGCATAATTCATAAAATGAACGATATAATAGCACAATAAGAGCAGTGATCACAAGTCTAGATCTTCCAAAAAACTTAAATGTGGCAGGGACAGATCATATCCATAATTAATATCTCAAACACTTCATAGCGTGAAATGAATTACTGGCAATGTACTTTACCAGCTTCCTCCCAGTTGTAAGACATATTGTAATTTTTAAAGAAAAAAATATATATTACTAAATGATGAGAATACTAGCATTTCTTCCAAATACAGGCTAATTATGCATGTATTTATATACTTTCTACTTCATATTAAACATGACATTTGGGAGGAGATTGTGTAAGTTCAATTTTGCTTAACCCTCAATACCTTATCATCTACCTTAACTATAATTAAGTGTGACTTCCGAGTTAAAGAAGGAGTCAAATTAAACATCTTAACAGTTGGTGATATACATAGATAACATCAAGCAATGTTGCTATACTGGAGGAAAATAAGTTAAAGTACCTATTATGCTCTGCAATTTTTCTCTAATGAAAATCAAAATATCAATGGACCCTGTGAGAGTAAAATTCTTAGTGTACAAAAAAAGAGATAGTAACTAAAAGTTTTGAATTTTAATTTGGAGGTCACATTGAACCAATGGATGAAGGTGTATACCTATACCGCCAAATACCTTTGTTTCCTCCCAGCAATACTCATAAAGCACAAAGATATCAAAAAGAAGGCAATGACTAACCATATTAAGATACTAATTAGGATCCTGAACTAAAAGTTGAATGGGAACTCCATATATAAAAACAATGGACACCTTGATCATACTCACCTTAATGTCCACTTTTGGTACTGTAAAATCAATCTCAATAGACTTGACAAATATTCTAACAAGAACTTTTTAAAATATTAATGAATCACAGGGTATGCCATCCTAACATAACTATAGAATAATTTACACTCCCTCTTCTTATAGCATTCTAAAGCACATGAAAAAGAGGTAAAATGCATGAAAAATAATTTTGGAAGTAGCAGATATTACTTCATTCAGCACTAGTACAGCTTTTGAAATGCTAACAAAAGTTGACAGCTTTTGTAGCTGTTGTGTAGCTTTCGAAATATTAACAAATGTTAACAAAAGTATTTTATGTCCTGATGGACACTATGAAACAATTAGGATCTAAAAATGGAATCAAAAGTTCTATCTCCATGGATAACCTCTATATGAACTGAACCAACAATGCCAACAAAGGAAGACTGAGTAAATGATGAAGTTATGCGTATTGTTTGTGTAAATGTAGAGAATTATGATGGCAATTCAAGACCAGGTAATTATGTAAAGAAAGTATATTAGGTTATCCCTAGAAAGTCTTCGCTTAGTCTTAAAATTTGACTATGATTGTGCAAATAAGTTTAATGCAACGTTTATGTAGAAGATTTATTGGATTCCATGCCATCTTGTGGAGGGAGGGGTGAAGGAAAGGAAAAAAATCTGGAACTCAAAATTATGCAGAACTGAGTGGTGTAAACTAAAAATAAGAAATCTTAATTAAAAAAATTGGCTATGCAAGGAAAAGATAGAATGTATGTAACACACTACTGAAGTCCATAAAAAATTACCATCAACAGAATAAATGACAGGCCTTGACCTCGTACTTAGAATTATATATCAGAAATTCACTGCATTTATTGCAAGGACAGATGAAAAATTCTCATATTACAAGTATAGAACTGATAATGTCCTACATATTACAATTCATACCTGTACTGTTTGCTATTATCACAAACCAAACTGTTACCCAAAATTATCCAGACATAGCATTGATCTACAAAAACTTTATATTCTTAAGAGATTTCATCATTCTAGATACTCATAATTTCCACACTCAAGGGAATGGAAAGTTTTCAAAATATTGAGAACTATGATAGAAGAAAAAAACCATGTGGGTACTGGATGAGATCCATATTGACTCCGTTGTCCTGTATGTACAGTTATTGGATTTATACTAAGGATACTTTTAATGAGTCTACTAATTAGCAGCTTATGTTCTAATATTTCATCTAACCAAAACATTTATTCTACTATGCTGTAAACCATAAAACATTAAATATAAAAGTACAATAGTAGAATAGTGACTTGTCCCTAATTTTATCTCGACTTCATTGAAAAGAAGGGAGGAAAAAGATAAGAGATGTGTATATAATTTATGTCATGTGATCATTAAACTGTTCCCGTAAAATAGATCCTGTAATTATCCTTATGTTTCAATTGAGGAAACAGCTTCAAAAAGGTTGAGACTTGATTAGGATCACACAGGTAATAAATGACTGAAGTGAAATTCAAATTCAACTGTTCCTTATTTCAAAAATTATACTCTATTCATAATGACATGATGTATTTTGAAGGTAAGGGTAAGTTGGAGGAAGGAGGATAGAGAATCTTACTTCTTATGTTGTCATCTTTGAAATGGCAAATCATTTCCATATTTGTGTGTATGTATGCTTTGAAAAGTTTACTTCCTTGAACTTGAAAAAAAGATACAGTGAACTCTGCTAAATTTTACTTTGATGTATTTCTCTTGCACTGTGAGAAAGCATATTCTGATAGCTTTTTTTTACTGTGGTCTAGATTTTGAATGTGAAATAGTAAAACTGAGTTTCAGGAAAGTTATCTTGTCATTCTATCTGTCCAAAGTCTTGTAGAAAATATTTTTGGAAATGCTACTGAAATCAGGAAGATGAATGACTTTCAAATATTTGAAATACCTTGGCTGTTTCTGACCCAAATTTATTCACTCTTGCCAAAAGCATTCGTTGGTAGTGAAGATTGTTTAATGGCAAGAGAAAGCTTTAAATAAACAGATAGATTTAATTCCATGTTTTTATTTTTGAAAGGAATCTGAAATAAATTAAAGAAATGGTTTGATTTTCTGTAGGCCTTTAGGATTAAAATTATTATCAAATCAGTTTTTGAAATAAACTCCAATTATGCAACTAAAAACAAAGGTAACAAGTATTTATTAAGTACCTACTATGTGCCAGGAATTGTATTAAGCATTTTACAAATACTAACTTATTCAGTCCTCACAACAACCCTGCGAGGTAGGTGTTGTTATTATTCAACTTTATAATTGAAGCAACTGAGGCAGGCAGAGCTTAAATGACTTGCTGGGGATCACACAACTGATATGGATTTGAGGCTATATTTGAACTGAGGGCTTCCTGACTCCAGGCCCAGAGCTCTGTTTCCTATACCACCTAGCCACTAGTATGGTGGTAGTAAGGTTTAATAGGTACAGCATGGGATTTATTGTCAGAAGACATGGATTCAAAGAGCTGTTCAAATAGTAGTTGTCTCTACTATTATCTCCTGTGTGACACAGGGAAAATAACGTAATTTTCCTGGATATTTGTTTCTTCTTTAAATGACTTTATCTCTAAGTTATTTTGTATCAATGATTAATATAATCCTAGGGCTCTATTGATCATCTAGTTCAGTATACTCATGTTGTAGATGAAAAAATAGAACAACATAGAAAAGTGATTTTCCCAAGGTCACTATACTAATAAATGACAGCGCTACCACACATCTTGTATGTCTACATGGCATAAAATCTCATAAATCTTGCGATTCCTTACCCATAGCTTTTTACCAGAGTCAAATGGGGTTTTGTCTCAGGGTGTCAACACCAACAGTGAAAGAAAAACAGAGAAGCAGCACTCAGAAGAATGCCCAAAGGGGGTTCAGTATTTTCCTTTTAGCCCCACGAAATTCAGCACTTCAAGTTGTGCTTCAGTCCTAAGAATGCAACCCAAGTCTCGTAATTTCCAGGTATGGTTCTGGGTCTTACATCACCCTATCTCTTCCAAGTGACTCACTTTAGCTATGGCCATTTCTAACTGATGCTCTTTCTATCCACAAGTGATCTGTATAAAGGATATAGCCATGTAGAACAATTATTCTGACTAAAGTCTATTTAACTAGGAACCACTATTATTTGGAAGTTAATACTTATATGAAATATCACAATTTATGGGCAGGCACTCAAATTGTATTTATATTTGAACTTGGATTGTATATATAACTAAAGTTGTTAATCAAAATAGTTAAATCAGTGAGAATATTAAGACGAGCTTTAGGACACTCCCAAATACTGCAGGTTAAATAACTGCATTCCTTATTTTTTGAAAATACATGGATATACAAAGGAGAATATTTTTTGAAGGTGGACTTCTGTGTCACATGAGCAAAAATATGGGAAAGGAGATCTTTTCTCTAATCCCCAGAAACTCTCAAACTGCTTTAAAACAGAAACTTTCTGCCAAAGATAAAGTAACTTCAACTGTCCACACAGTCTAGGACACAAAAGTCTAAAAAAATATACCTATTAACCCTGAACTCACTTAACACCCCTCCTTTACCTCCCATGATACCTTCAATGAGGTTGTGCCACAGACTTAAGGACATGACACAAGCTTACAACAATACCTACCACCAAAACCCAAGCCCTCCTGGAGCAAAAGTCTTCAGAGGTGGGCCACAATTCCATTGCATCAGCAAAGCAGGTACCGACTTGTAGAATCCTGTACCACCAGCACCATTAAGGCCTGAACTATCAGTGCCTGGCCAAAGAACAAAGGAAGAAAGGGATTAGGAGAGGACACTAGGACATGACATGTTGTGTGGGTCTGTAGGGACTAGGAGTACTGTGCAACACTCCACTAAGCCTGAGACAAAGAGCACAACATCCAGTTTGGGCCACTTCCCACCACCAAGAAGTCCCTTGGGACAGAGAAGTAGCCTGCTGAGCCATGAATTGTCCTGCATAGAAGGAGACTGAGCTGCTTTGAGATCTAGTCCTCAAGGAAAATTAAATTACAGAGAAATGGTTCAGATATTGAGTGATGGGGGAAATGAAGGGAAAAATATCAAAATTACCAAAGATGAAAAAAAGAAAACTTAAAGACTTTGAGCATAAGCAGATGAATTAAGAAGGAAAATAGTAACAACAGAAGGAAATATGGCCTCTGGATGTAGTAAATTATTTCAGGTTTCTATGATTACTGCTAATTAAAGATAAAGAATCTAACTCTTAATGAGACAGAGAATGATGTGAAATTTGAAGAGAACATGGACCACAGTATTCCTCAGAGGTTCAAGAATTCAATGAAAATTATGAGAGCAGAATTTATGTCCTGTTTTATAATAAAAATTAATGGGCAGAATAGAAAAACTCTGCAATGGCAAGTTCTACCAAAGAACAAAAGAATAATAAATTTGGAGTGAAAATACACAGAAATGAAGGACAATTTAGAAGAGGGAAAAAACAATAACATGCAAAGAAAATCTGCTCACTACGCACACACAACATACAGATCTCAAAGACAGGATCATCAGAGACAACCTAATGACCACAGGTCTACCAGAAGAGCAGAACAGAACAATCAATAAAACCTTAACATGATAATGAAAGAAATAAAGGAAGAGAACTAACCAAAATTTCTAAACAAAGAAAATTAAATACCACTTAGAAGAATTCACAAATTGAGTTAAAAAATAAAGTCCAAGAAAGCAAAATCTAAGATAAATACATTGTGAGTAAATTTAATGCAGCAATTCAGAAACACATTGTTCAATCATTGAGGTGAAAGACTCGCAAATACAATGTCAAGGATGTTGGAATAACTCAAGACCACTTTGCACTCACTAGAAAAAGTAGGAGAAAATGAAATAATGTGTTCTAAAGATGAATGGAGCTCAGGATACATCCAAGTCTGTAAATCTGAGCTCAATCATACATGAAAAAAAGATGGATGCTTAAAAATAAAGTGGTATTAGAATAATTTTTAGAAAAAAATATATAACTAATGAGATTATGTGCTTCTCAAGTGTCTCAGACAACAGAAATACAAAAGGAGTGAATAAAGGCAGTAATCGTGAATAGGAACAGCAACAGAGTGACAGCAGACAGAACTGTAAGAAAATTTTTTTCTAAAAGCACACAAGGTTACAAGGATGAAGGTATAAATCTGTTGATGAAAATAAAGAAGAAGCAGATAGAGGGCATTATGGACCAAACCTGGTGATACCCTTCCCATGGGTGAATCAGTGCTTCTTTTTTTTTTGTTTGGAGGAGTACACTACAACATGGGAGGGTACATGAAAACGGGGGAAAAGGGAGCAAAGGGATAGAGCAAAATGTGAGATATGTTAGGGTCAAGTCAAAGATTAGGCATGAGGGTACAGTGATATCTCTATGCTCAGAAGAAGCGCCTATAGATGATTGAGTTAAGAGGGTAGACAGAGGACAGAAAAGAGGGGTCATGGAAAGGAGGCCTTACTTCGGTAGTAGTAGGGAGTTCCACTGATAAATGATTCTATGTGTCAAGACACATGATATATGAAGAGAGATGGTGACCTCATGCTGAGCATGGCCTGAGAGATTTGGTGCTTGAAAAATATATCCATTCTCCATTAGGAGAGGTAGAGTTGAAATCTCTGTGAGTAAGTAACTGACACCAGAATGTTTTAACAATCCAGGTAGCAGCTTCTGTGGGGGCATCACATCCACCCACAGCCAGCACCCAGGAGGCTGCCGGCACACCAGGAAAGCACAGGTTCTTTTTATCTGCTTTACCAAGGAAAGCATGGTAAAGGGGTTGACAAGCTTACTTTAATCTAGCATTCAGTTAGTTCAGGGGAGCATACAGGCAGCATTCAGTTAATTCAGGGGAAAAAAATAGCCAGTACCTACCCTGAACTTTAGAACATTCATTTAGTTTGGGGGAAAAAACCAGAGCCCCAAACTTCAGAACAAAATACAAACAAATTACAAATATCAACAGACAGACCCAATACAATTCATAGTTACCAACATCTAGGTTCAACCCGGAACAAGGGCTGGCCCAGAGTCACGCTCGCCACTGCTCCTGCTGCTGCTCCAACCAAAAAGGGATCGTCAAGCTGTCTGCTCTCCTCTTATAGAGTTTTTGACATCATCAAGCGCCGCCTGAATGACCAGGGCCAATTGGTTCTTGAGTTGGCCCCTCCCCCTAGGACCCTGGGAGGTTCACGTCCACGTAGACTAGGTTAACACCTCCCCTCAGCCAGCCCCATCAATGATCACACAGGAAGTTCTCTGCTCCCAGGTGTGGGTCTCTGGGCTTCCTGCTGCGGAAGAGAAGCAGCAGGCCCAGCACCCAGCAAGGCTCAATGAGGTAAACTGAGTCACTCAAAGAAAACAAAGGCCATTTTGCCTACCAACACACTCCACCCCTCAAAATGTTCTAGGATGCACAATCCAATCATAATTTAAATTAAATTATATATCCAAGAACATTGTGATCCAATTACGCAGGAAACTAGAACATATCATTCACAATAAAGCAAAACATATCATTCAGTGACATTCCCAAATATTAGTTTACGATTCAAATGTGACCCACCCCTAGGTCCCAGCAAGATAATGTCTTCAATCAATCATCCCCAAAATAATCGTTAATAATTCAAATATCTTGGGGTAAGGGGTGAAGTTCTCATTTTTCATAGCTAGTGTGTTGGTAGGCTTCTCTTCCGCAGCAGGAGCAGTGGCGAGCTTGACTCTGGGCCAGCCCTTGTTCCGGGCTGAACCTAGATGTTGGTAACTATGAATTGTATTGGGTCTGTCTGTTGATATTTGTAATTTGTTTGTATTTTATTCTGAAGTTCGGGGTTCTGGTTTTTTCCCCCAAACTAAATGAATGTTCTAAAGTTCAGGGTGCTGGCTGTTTTATTCCCCTGAATTAACTGAATGCTGCCTGTATGCTCCCCTGAACTAACTGAATGCTGGATTAAAGTAAACTTGTCAACCCCTTCACCGTGCTTTCCTTGGTTAAGCAGATAAAAAGAACCTGTGCTTTCCTGGCGTGCCGGCAGCCTCCTGGGTCCTGGCTGTGGGTGGGTGTGATGCCCCCACAGAAGCTGCTAGCTGGCTTGTTAAAACATGGAAGTAGTGGGAGAACAGGTATCTAGTGAAGGGATTTCGAGACAAATGTGAAAAAAATGTTACTCAGGGGATGGTACTGATCAGTGATGGGCTTCAAAATCAAAGATTAGTTGGGGAGAGGCCCTATCATGGGGCAATGTCCTCTCTGACAACTACAATAATTTACATTTTTCATTTTTCGAAGAGTGAGGAATGATGTAAAAGGGGAATCAATTGGGAAAGCTCTATAAAGCAGTGGCCGAAATCACTCAGAGGGGAGAGCCTAAATTGGATACCTTGGAAACTTTCATGGCATGAATCTAATGTCCCTTACCCCAAATATTATTGATCACATTAACACCAAGTATGTTTTTCCCCACAAGCATGCAGGAAATAGTATGGATCTAAGTCAAATTCCCCACTCCACATCTGACAAACCACATCATTTGATTGATTTGCTGCTACTTTCCACAATCGTTTTTCTTGATTTGTTTTGAATCACTTTATATCGCTCATTTGGCAAGATAAAGGAATGAGTAAAGTAAGAAACTTGCCCTCACTTTTTTGCATGAGTTTATCTTGTTCTCCCTCCCTAAATCCTTCAGTAATAAAGCATATATTTGCTCCACCCAGTAATAAGGACAGCAAGAGATCCTTTGAAAATGTTAACTATTATTGTTAGTATAGAAAGAATAATTCAGTAATCATAATTTATGGGTAGACAGGTAGTTATACAGTCATCACTTTGGAGCTCTAAGGCACCTTAGAGATCATCAGTGTAACTGCTTCATTTGACAGTCAAGTAGTCTGAAGCACAGAGAGGCTAAATAATTTTCCTAAGGTCACACAGCTATAAAATTACTTAAGATTTAACTCCATGTATTCCTAACTCTACTTTCAGCAAGGTATCCACTATATCCTCATAAAACACAAGCAATCTTGAAGAGATTTGAACCCTTGGTCTCTTCATGTGAAAACTTTATTATTCCAGGGATGGATTAGAGCTAAAACTTAATAAATAATGAGATAAATGCTATAGGAAATCTTATAGAAGTCTGTACCCATCAAAAATCCGCTTTGAAAAGAGCCATAGTACATCCTGTAAGACTCATTTCATCTCTTGATCTATAAATGCCTTCTATTTTTACCAATTTCCCTAAGATTACATAGGCAGAGAGTAAAAAAAAAATTAAACATCACATAATATAGAAGATATCAAGGTCATCTCTATTTTGAACTGAAATAAGTCCCCTCTAAGGCAGGGTTTGGAGCTATGGTGATTTCATTCTTTCATGACACTATAAAAATTTATGAAAGCCAAGTTACATTTCAGAATCTCATTTTACACCTTTAACAATTGTTTAGACTTTATAGTTAACACCACTGTCTCTGGGCATGGGCAGCATTCTAATGTGACCTTAGTTTCTCCCCACCCACCCCAGGCAAAACTCTTCTTACTATACTAATTTCTTATTATTTCATAATCCTATTGACTTATAATAATGAATAATACAATTGGCTTTTTTGTTGGAAGGAGGTAACATCTTACTAAAATCATTGTGAAACTGGTTATGTGTTTGCATGTAATCATTTTGATATAATAGAACTTTTCTTTAAGAGAATTCTATACTTGTGAGAGGGTTTTGTTTTTCTTTTTCTTACTACATCAAACTTCAATCACAGTAACGGTGGGAAAATTAAAATCCTTTTTATTTTCCCCAGCAGAGTATACTAAAGAAGTAGTTACCTTTCTTTAATTGGGTTTCCTGTCATACTGCAATTTAAATTTAAGAAACTATTCTGAACACATGTAATGTTTCTGTTGAGTCTACAGAACTACCTAAAATCCCTGACTTTAAGTAGCATCTAAAAATATAACCCCCAACATGTAAATATATTTTTTTTTCTTCATGCTCACTCAAAGCTTACAGAAAATAAATCATTTATTATTTTAATTATAGGTCTTGGGTGTGAGCTTGAAGCCAGAAGACTCAGTTCCACTATTTCCTTATTTTTTGTTTGTTTTTTTTCATTTGTTTGTTTTTTACCATGAGCTTGATTGCAGTGGGTCCATCATTAATGTATGGTATTCGATTGTGATGGCCATATTTAATGAAGTTTATTGATAAGCCAGTGTGTTGGGAGGAGGATAACACAGATGCTGAAGAATCACATAATTATACCAGACTGATTGAAGGAATTATGTTTGTTTAGCCTGGAGAAAAATAGACTTGGAGCAACACGATAGCTATCTTTAAGTATTTGAGAAGCTGTCCTGAGGAAGAGGAAATAGATTTGTTCAATTTTGCCACAAAGAGAAGAATGAGGAACAATACATAAAAGTTGAAGAGAGGAAGATTTAGGTTTAATGTCAGGAAAATTTTATAACAATTAGCTTGGGGTGTAGATTTCTAAGATGCCATTTTTAAGTGGTACTCTCCAATGAGAAAAATACCTTTTGTAATGGTGATCAGCACCTTCTCTGCAACTTGTAGCCTTAGAGAATTTCTTAGATTACTGAGAAGCTAAGTGACCTGAATAAGTTCACACAATAAATACATGGCAGAGATTTGGACCTGGGTCTTCCAGACTCCAAGGCAATCTCTCTATCCAACACACTTCCTGATCTTATCGAATTGGCTAGAAAAAAATAGTCCAGTGGTATTCCTAGCCAAATCTCATAGCAGACAATTATCTTCTCTCCTTCAACAAAGTTCACCAGTTCTGACCACGTACCTAATTGGGAACATTTCTTGAACACTGTTCCTGTCCCTCTCCTTCCTTCCTTCCATTCATGGAAAGGTTCATTATTGAGGCAAGGCTAGGAAGATGGAGATGACAGGGAAAAGAGTGCATTATCTAAAATCCTTTTTGATATCAAATTACTTATATGAAAATGAAAATGATCACATTTGTACTACCTATCTAAGAGGATTGTGGGGACAAAAAGGACTCTGTGAACTAGAAATTTACATGTATGTGTAAACTACAATTATTGCTAAACAAATCTAGCCATTTTTCGTCTCTCAAAATGGGACATAAGGCCTATGTTCAGCATTATTGTAGTGTCTCAGAAGGTTCTGAACTTGGAGTCAGTTGAGTTCTAGGATCTTATTACACTTCTGAATCTATTAGCTATGTAACTATGAACACTTCCATTCATTTTATTATTCTCTGAATAATAAAATGGTTGGGTCCATAATTGGAAATATGAGGTAGTATCAATAATACCTTTAGTGCATGCTTCAAGGGTTTGTCTGATAATCAAATAAGATAAAACATGTAAGGTGTTTAACAACTTTCAGCAGTTATTTACTATTATTATTATTAATTATTATTCAGGTCAATTGATGTAACTTCACCTGGAGTACAGCCTCACATTTCTGGTGGCACTTGCTCTTCTCTGTCCTTACCATGTCAGCCTCATTTTCTGCTAGGCATAGCAGTCCATCATATCTTTTTCATATGACTTGATAAAAGAACTGTTACCAGTCTTGATTGTGTCTGGCTCAACCCCACTCATCTGAAACATCAGAATGTAGAATTTAGAGCTTGAAAATGCTTTGGGGGTCATATCTTCCAATGGGATTATTTTCCATATGGAGAAACTCAGAATCAGGAAGGTGAAGCTACTTATCCAAAATCTCAATTATAGTGAAACAGACCAGTATTCAAAAACCAAAGTTTCACTCTAAATCCATCATATTTCCTCAATCAGAAGTAGAACATTCTTAATTGCTGGCTACAAAACTCCCGATGGTGGTCCAAAACAAATTAAAATGTAATTGGGAAATGTTTAACAAATATTTAAAAATACAATAAGCATGAATAATATTAATGTGTGGTTTTCTAAGTCAATATGTTTCTGCAGGGCATTTCTATTGGAGTTTGACATCACTGCTATCCCATCCCATTTAGAAGGGAATGGAATGAGAGTGGCAAAAAAGCATAATGAAGTCACAAAGCTCAGGATATTGTATCATAATAGCTGTGACAAAAATATAGAAATATCCCCTCCTTACCATTTTTCAGAGTGAGTGTCTTAATGGCAAAAGCCTATGATTACTTAGCAAGTGGGTATTGAATACCTGTGTTGCTTCTGCTGCTACATTCAGTTATATTCTCTTCTAAACCTATTGAACCATTGAATGCCATTTTTCCCAATAGTGGCCTCAATTATAAATCTGACTGGGTAGCCATTGACCATTTCATATATATGACATGATTTCTGGGTGTCTGTTGCATCATCATGAAATTATCCTGCAGACATCTTGATTTTCCTGATAATATAATAAACAAAATGCCAAGGTCTCCCACTTCATCCTAGGCCATCACCAGTCATCATGACTCATGTCTTGCTGCTGGACTCCCATAACTCTAGAGGAGGGAGTGAGGCTGATGACTTTGCACAATGCCACCTCACTTAAATCCAATTCACTTGAAAGTCAAGAAATCACTTTCCTAATGTCATTGAGCTTATTTGAGGATGAAGGACAAATGAAAACAACAACAGTATAACATCATGTGGCAGTGATGTAATTTATATAAATTTCTTTGATCAAAGTCAATACACTTTTGCTTTATTTGGTATTATTAATACTTAAACATTTATCTCTTTGGTATTTATTGACCTCTTGCATTTGCCATGATATTTTTGGTACTCTTGATTAACTATTTCATTATTTCTCTATTGATTTCTGGTAACAAATGGAACTAATTTACTACTATTCTGGTAAGTGTACCTACAGATGGTATCTAAAAACAATTTGATATGAGGAACATTTCTGACTGTTACATGCTATCATTCTCACTGCTTCAGTCATCCATAGAAAGTAGTATTAGTGGAAATTTTGGAATAATTAGGTAAAGAAGAAAGAAGGAACAAATAGGTTATTATTAGGCAACATCAAATTAACGACATGAGAATGCAGAGTGTTGGACTAAGGAAGCTCCCTGATTACACATTTTCAGGTTTTGAATGCAAACCAGGGAAATTTTGAAGTATCTTCACAACATTAATTTATTGAGTGTAAGGACAAAGCTGGAGATCTGGCATTTAATATATTCAGAGAATCTCTGAGCTTTCAGGGAACCTGAGAGGTCATCTTGGGCTCCTCACTTACCAATGCAGGCATTCTTGCTACAATTCCTATGACAAGTTGTTGTTCAACTTGAACACCTCCAGTGATGAGGAATTGTAGCAGCAATCTTACTAGCAGCTGCTGTGGCTGTGTAAAACCAACAACAACTAGCACACAGAAGGCCACTAATACAGGTTCTTTGATTTGCTTTACTAAGGAAAGTAACTGTAAGGGGTTAACAATCTCAGTTTAATCAAATAAACATATATCATTCACTTAATTCTGGGGGAAAAGATTAGCCCCCTGAACTTCAAGGCAAATACAAACAGAAATTACAAACATTAACAGACAGACCTTGTCTGATCAAATCACAATACATAGTTACCAAAGAACCAACGGGACTGGGTTAGGAAAGTCGGGGTGGGGGGCGGGTACAACGGCTTGTCCAGAATCTCAACACTCCTTCTACGAGTGAGCCCCAAAAATCAAACACCAAGCTCTCCTCAATTATATCCTGTTTGAAGCCCTGAGGGCTCTGACCTCACCCAGGTTGGGTGTGTGAAAGTTCCCCATCCCCAGTGTCACATTATACACAAGTCAAGGACTCCTGACTGTCTTAGTGCTGAGAAACATTAGAGCCCCATTCAAACAAAGGCCAGAATCATTAAAGGCATTTAAGAGAAGAACAGCAAAAAGCCCTGTCTTTATTACCATTACACAATCCACCCCTTTCCAGGATCCTAGGCCTAACAATATCTAAAGTAAATGGCCATGGTTCCTGGAACAAAATAGAAGCATTATACATTGCAATCACATTCAGGGAAATAAAACAAAACATATTCAGTATCATTCCCAAAATACTTGTTTACAATACACCATGCATGCCTAGGTCAAAGCAAATCAATCTCTTTAGTCAATACAGAGTGTCAAAGGAATGTCCTTTTTGGCAGTGTGTCCTTCTCCCCACATGCCTTTGTAGGCTTCCTCTTGGCACCCTCAGGTACCTGCATGCTTTAATTAGCAAAGTCTCAAAGCAAACAAAAAAGTACAAATAAAGTTCTCTTGGGGAAGTGTTCTTCTCCCCACACTGCTCCAGTACCCGGCTTCCAAGTCCTGAGGGGCAACTGGATAACGAAGCCAACTGAGGGGGGTCCTGGAGGTCTATGGTACTTCCCCCCATCCACCATAGTCAACTCTACCCCTCCCTCCTGGATCCCAAACAGTCCCGGGGAAGGCAGCAAAAAAGCACACTCAGTGCCTTTCTGCAAAGTTTCTATCTTGCCCCAGGGCTGAAATCCGAGCTCCAGGGTTCCTGATTGTCCAGCTCCTGCTGGCCACTTCTAGCTTCTGCCAGAATCCTGATGCAGGCAACTCACAGCTCTCACCTTTCCAAAGTTCTCATGCAAGCAGTCTTCTGCTCTGTCCCAGTTAATATATTGGCAGCCACCTAATATTTTGGCAGCCACCATCAGCTTCTTTTCTCTCCTCACCAGCCACTCCTGCCAAATCTGCATGAAGGCCATTCTCCACTCCAAGGCAATTCTCCACTCCTGTTTCAAAACAATATAATCTCAAAACATTCATTCTTCCAACACAGTCCTCCAGAACCAGGCTTATCAACTCAAGCCCTTGCTCTGGCCATCCAATCCTCCCCCAAGTCTCTGCTTGTTCTCCTCCCACAGCCTCTGCTCTGACCTGTCTCCTCCAGAGTGCTAGTGGAGTAGGGAGAAAGAAGGAGATGTTACCTCCCAGGGCCCTTCCTCCAGGCTCCTGGGAAACCACTCCCATCACTGCTACTTTTCTGTTCTCCTTCAGGCCTCTGTTGCTCCTGGGGCTCCACAGAACCATAGCCACCACAAGTACAAAGAGCAACCCAATAGCTAGGAAATATTCAACCACCATCTCAGTACCCCAAAACTCCATACTTTCCTTTTAACCTGAGGATCCTGCCACAACTTTTATTTTGTAGCAACAATTTGGCTAGCAGCTGCTGTAGGGGTATAAGACCAATAACACCAGCATACAGAAGGGCTGTCAACACAAGTTCTTCCATCTGCTTTATTAAGGAAAGTAACTATAAGGGGTTAACAATCTCAGTTTAATCAAAAATACATATAGCATTCACTTAGTACTGGGGGGAAAGATCAGCCCCCTGAATTTCAAGGCAAATACAAACAGAAATTACAAACATCAACAGACAGACCTTGTCTGATCAAATCACAATACACAGTTACCAAAGAACCAGTGGGTCTGGGTTAGGAAAGCTGGGGGCAGGTACAATGGCTTGCCCAGAGTCTCAACACTCCCTTCCATGAATGAGGCCTTGCCCTGATTGCCTTTACAGGAATTCACTAATCAGAGACATTTTGTTTTATTATAGATCTGTTAGGAAATTGTCCTACTTTTATGGATATGAAACCTACTTTTCAGTAACTTAACCCATTTTTTGCTGGTTTGGACA
Organism: Trichosurus vulpecula; assembly: GCF_011100635.1. NCBI lineage: Eukaryota > Metazoa > Chordata > Mammalia > Diprotodontia > Phalangeridae > Trichosurus > Trichosurus vulpecula. Next base: position 218,740,549 of record NC_050579.1, on the reverse strand, counting down.
TTAGGAGTTAGACAAAACAAATTTGTTTCCTCTTTCAAATGACCAACTTATAAGCATTTGAAGTCAGCTATCATATGCTTTTCAAAGTGTTCTTTTCATGAAATTAAAGACTTCTAATTCCTTTAACCAATAATGGTATGATATTGGTTTCAACAACTCTTACTCTTTTAATGACGCTCTTTTGGATGCATGTTTTAGTTTGTTCAGTTCATTACAATTCAATTTAATTCAGGTTGTGCAGACCACTGTATTAAGAACTGGTATAGATACAATGATGGAAAATAAGCAAATATGGTCTCTTTCCTTATGGAGCTTACAATCTTTTTTTTTTAGTTGAGTCAAGCTTTTTATTTAATGTTACAAAAAATATCTAGTCAAACAGACCAAGCCCATGTCATCATTGGACTCCTTGGATTCTTCCTTTTTTGCTTCCTCTTTCTTCTTCTCCTCAGCTGGGGCAGCTGTGCTAGTAGGAGCAGCCCCTCCAGCAGGGGCAGCACCACCAGCTGCTGGGGCAGGTCCACCAATGGAGCTTACAATCTTGAGTAGGGTTGAAGGTGTGGATAATGTATAAATGGACTAGTAAACAGAGCCCTAAATACAGAGGTCAAGGAAGCTGAATTTGGATGCCAGCTCTTACACTTAGTGCCTCTGTGATCTTATGAAAATCACTTAACTTCTCTTGGCCTCAATTTTCTCATCTGTAAAGTGAGGGACTTGTACTAGATGATCAATAAGGTCTCTTTTAGATTTAGATCTCAAGTTTTATGAAATATAGTAAAAAGGAAAGCAAGATAAATTCATAGGTAAGGTTTGAAAAAGGATAATGACTAAATGTCTGATGGAGGATAATATATCATTGAGGAGAATAAGGTTGGAGGAAGAGGGTCTTGGAGGATGAATGGGAATTCAATAACTAGAAGTATGATAGGGCAACCATGTGAGGAGAAACATTCTAAGAAGATGATGTGAAATGTTTGCAGGGAATAGTGAGCAATTTAGCTTGAACCTGGTAACTGGAACCGAAAATTCGTGTGACTTCATTTTAACTAGATCATACACTAAAACAGAATTTTGATTTATAAGAATATGACTGCCTTCAAAAGCATTAACAGAGTGGTTTCTTAACCATTTACTGGGGTAATATTTAGCACTTTCTGAAATGCTGAATATATCAAAGACTTATTTGTCACTTTCCAGTTAAGCACATCTAAGGTTATTCTTTTTTCTTTAAAAGCTTCCTTTTTTCTTCAGCAGAATAATACATTAGACACAGTGTTTCTCATCTCAAAGTACTAAATACCAGGGTGATTATTGAGCTACCGCGAGTTCCCACTTATTTTTGTCTTCTAGATGATTGTTTATATCATTAATTTTTTAGTGCTGACAGACCATTGCCATCCTTGAAAGGGCAAACCCTTTCCAATGGAATGTTATAAATCTCATGACCACTGTGGTTGAAACATGTGGGCGTTTAGTTATTAAGGCCCTTGGTCAGTAGGGAAACAACTTTCTGAGGAGTTGCTTTAATTTCCGTGATAATCTTTTATTTATTTTTTGTGACCCAGAGGCCAGTAGTGAAGTTCACTTTGAATGAGCCAAATTTTAAAAATGAAGATACCTAACAAGCAGCTAGGAAGACTATTTAAAGCCTGGATTGTAGGAAGCATATAAGTTGTTAATAGTCAATCATCATCATCACCATGTTTATAAAGTGCTTTATTTTACAGAAAGTATTAGAAATATTATCTAGTTTTATCCTGACAACACCCTGAAATGTAGAAGGCATTATTATCCACATTTTAAAGCGAAGGAAACTCAATCTTAGAGCAAGTAAGTGACTTGCCCAGGGTCATATAACTTGTATTGTCCAATGTTAAATTTGAATTTGAATCTTTCTGCCTCACAGCCAGCGTTCTACCCCTTGTGCCACCCGGTTGCCTCTCAGGCATAATGCCATTCTGTATCTGTAGGGGAACTTTCCAGTGGTAGTTACCCCACACCAAGTGAAATCTCAAATGCACACCAGCACCACCCACCCCCTTCCACCTAAAAATCCCAAATAACATTCCATGAGAGAATTCGAGATGTTTCACTCTGCTTGATGAAAGTCATACACTTTAAAAACAATTTTAACGTCACTTACTTGCGTGTATATTTATGGTGTTAGACAAGTGACTTCATCTCTCTGGGCCTTAGTTGACCCATCTCTAAAATGAGGAGGTTGAACTAGATAAACCCTATTTTGCAATCCTATTTCTTATAAAAGATTCAATTTATCAATTTAAATAGATGTTAAATTTGATGTTACTTTAATATATTTTAAACAAATTAAAATTGCATTCCTTAAAATGTAGGATATACTTTTAACTATCCTTATCCTAATTTAATTAAACTAATTTTGACTTTAAATTTAAAATGATATTGAACCATAGTACTTCAAAGTGTATGCTTTACAATAGCATTACCTAATATTGAATACAAATAGAATGACTCAAAAAGATAGCTGGAAAAAGCAATGAAAAATACTGGAAAAGTATATAGGTAGATGCCTTAATCTTTATCAAAACAAGAAAAATATTTTGGAAAAGAGGAGAGCAAGTGTTAGTGATTTAAAGGTCATTAAGCTACTTGAACATCTATTTCGCATCTCATCAAATGAGTTAATAATTGTAAAACACCACATTTCCTTCAATAGTTGGTGCTTAATTAGTGATCTTTCCTCCTCCCATCCTTCCTTCCTTCTTTCCTTCCTTCCTTCCTTCCTTCCTTCCTTCCTTCCTTCCTTCCTTCCTTCCTTCCTTCCTTCCTTCCTTCCTTCCTTCCTTCCTTCTTTTCTTCCCTTCTCCTTTGCTTTATAATTTCCTTCCATCTTTCCTTTCTTCATTCCATTAAAGTGCTGCATGGATGCCTCATTGTGGCATGGAGATGATCCTATATCCTAGTAGTTAAACTAGTAGAGTACAAACTCTGACCAGTCCTAGCAAGTTATAAAAGCCTCACATACAAATTGGGGAACGACTTTATATATCACATGAATATCAGTTTAACTAAGTTCCAGTAAGTTCATCACCAGCAAGTAGGCTGTGTGGTGATTTATTGTTTTGGTTACAACAACTCACAACTTAGGCATAGAAGGATCATCGTCTTTGAATTTCAGTGCTAATGAAAAACATCTTTGAAGTAAGAAATACATATCCTAAGATAATTAAGATAGAAACTTGTTCAGAATTTATATTTTCCCCCTAAATTGCAAATGGAAAAATCAGTCATGTAAAGATAGCTAACACAGCTCACATATTTTTCGGTCCCTTCATGTCAAGGTTTCACAGCCTAATGTTTTCATATCCCAAGGAAGTACAAGAAGCTTGTCAGGGGGGTAAACTGTAAAATGTATTTTCTTTCCAATAGAGGCAATGGAAACCCTCAAATTGGGAACTTTTTCATATCATCTATGTGATAACTAAGTTGCTATGAAACATGCAACTGACAGGTAATATGAACTCATTACTTTAGGCCAAATGGTTCACTCTATAATAGACCACCCAAACTGGGGTACTTTGAATTATATATACCAATAGGTTTGATCTACTCTGTCTCATGACAATTATAAATTTCATATAAATTATGGTTTCCCTACTTTGTGATTCCATTGGGATGAAAATCAGAGCCATTACAGTGAGGAAGACTGAATGATAACATCCTATATTAGATTCCCTTCTTCAGTGCACCCCAAGTTAGATTGTCCTAATTGATCCATCATAAATTTGGTGTATATACATAATTACCCAAGTTCAAGACCTCAATAGATGCTTCTCTAATGGTTACTTAATGACCTTAAAGAAACATATATATAGGGTGCTACTGATTACTATCTAAATTGAGAAAGCCACTTTTCTCCTTTTGGCCTAAGTCTCTTCACCTTAGAAATATGGATATTTAGTTAAATGACCTCTCAGTCTTCTTCCAGCTTTATATCCATAATTCTATCTTTCATCATCCTAAGGCTGAAATCAATAGGACAGCTCCAAAAGTGCCCTTAAAGGGACCAGTGATAGACACTTCAAATGCAAAGTAGCTGAGTAGCATTTAATAATGGTGTAAATGATGGGAGTAGAACCGCTGATAACACAATTTTCTGTATGAAGGAGTGAATACCTCAATATTTTCACTTATATCTGAAGTTCAAGTTTTTAGCATGCAGAAAGAATATATTCTTTTTTGTATCATTGTATCCTTTTCCTCCCAATTCATAGCCAAAATCCTAGAAGGAAAAAAAAAAGATAATTTACACCTTCTGATATTGTTTCCTGGCTATCTCCTCTCTTCTCAATCCTTTACCATCTATATGGAAATGCCATTTTAAGTTATTTAAAAAATAATGACTATATTTAGTGAGCTTTTACCAGTATCATTCTTGTCCTCCTTTATACATAGCATTTGATATTGGCGACCATTTCTTGACTTCTTGAAACTCTTCTCCATTAAATTCTAAGTTACAAAACTTCCATTGTTCTGGTATAATTTCCCATAAAGAAATCCAACATATGGAAGTATTGAGGGCAAATGGTTGAGTGTGGTAATTATGTGAGTTGTAGGATGGGGAAAGGTGGAGGGAAAGGTTCTAAAGGAGTGAAGAATTTCCTCTAAGGAAAGCAAGAAGAGATCCAAATAGTAAACAAAATCATCAGGAATTTGAATTTCCCTAGGGAATCAAAATCCAAGGGATAGTGTTTGAACCAGAAGTCAAAATCACATAGTATTTTCACTTAAAGGAGAGTTAGGAAGTCATCTAACCCAGTCTATACCCGACCAATAATCCATCCTACAACACTGCTAAGTATTGATCACCCAGCCTCCAAATGAACATCTTCATTGAGGGAGAATCCATCACTTCCTGGGACAATCCCTTTCACCTTGGGGTAGCTCTAACTATGGGGAAGATTTTGGTGTTTTTTTTCCTCCCATACATCCTGTCTAAATGTAGTTTTCATGATAGTCTACCTGGTTCTCTGGGACTAGCAAGAATAAACCCAGTCTCTTTTCTGATGATAGCTCATCAGAACTTGTAGACCTCTATCACTCCCTTGCCTAACCCAAAGTTTCTTCTAGGTAAAAGATCTCAATTTTATTTAACTGATTTTCATCTGATATAGTCTTTAGCAGCACAAAATATCCTGATTGTTCTAGGTATACCTCTACAAATTCAGTCTAAGCACGTATAGCCTTAATGACTGCCTTGTCATATGTAATTTATTTTGAGTTCTTGGTCTACTAAAAATCCTCAAATATTTTTGACATTGGATATTGTCTGGCCAAATTTTCCCACATTCTGTACTTTGTAAAGTTATTTGAACATGAGTGAAACTTTTATATCTATTCCTATTCAATTTAATTTTATTAGCTTTAGCCTATTTTAGCCTTTTAATATTTTTGTGGATCTTGATTATCATTCAGCTGCATAATTTTGTGCCATCTGAAGTTTGACAGGAGTGACATTAGCAGAGAAAAAGGATAGCAGAGGAATCAATGCTGGACTTAAATACTGGACTTAAAGTCAGAAGAGATTGGCTAGATTCAAATGCAACTAGACAATAAAGTGAAATATGGTACTAGACCTTACATCAGGAAGACCTGAGTTCAAATCAAGTTTCAGACACTAGCTGTCTGGCTCTGGGAAAGTCATTAACTTGTCTGCCTCAGTTTCCTCATCTGTAAAATAGGGGTAATAATATTATTTACCTCGCAGGGTTTTTATGAGAGAAAATTGAGGTAATCTTTGTGAAACACTTTGCAAACCTTTAAGTCCTATACAAATTATAAAGATTTTATTATTAATCACTATTATATCTGATGCTGCTTAGGTGTACTATTGTTGACAAGTCATTCATCATCCATTACATTCCCCTTACAAAGATGTAAAAATTAAATCAATTAATGTCTACAAAAATATATTGAAAATTTAAAGAGCTAGATAAATGCAAGTTATTATCTTTGCTGTCACGTCCAACTCTTCATGACCCCAGTTGGGTTTTTCTTGCTAAAGATATTGGAGAGATTTCCTTGTCCTTCTACAGCTCATTTTGTACATGAGGAAACAAGCAAACAGGGTTAAGTGACTAGTCCAGGGTCAAACAGCTAGATACTCTCTGAGGTCAGATTTGAACTCACGTTTTTCTGACACTAGGTTCCAGTGCACTATCCACTGAGCCATCTAACTGCCTCATCTTTGCCATTAGGGAAGCTAGGTGATGCAGTGATTAGAGTGTTGGGTCTGAAGTCAGGAAGACTCATTTTCATGAGTTCAAATTTGTCTTCAGATACTTACTAGCTTGTGACCCTGAACAAATCACTTAACCCTGTTTACCCCAGTTCCAGAGCCAGAGAAGGAAATCACAATCTACTCTATTGTGTTTGCCAAGCAAACCTCAAATAGGGTCAGAAGAGTTGGATGTGACTGAAACAACTGAACAACAAAAATCTCTGTCACCATCTGAGTTAATGATAAAAATGTTGAATTGTACAGACATATGAAAAGATACCTGAAATATAGCACTATGGACTTCTCTCCAAATCAATACTGCCTCATTAATAACTGCATTTCATATACTGGCACTCAGTTATTTGGGCATCTACTTAACTATACTATCATCCAGCGCCCACCATGCAAGTCTTTGTCAAATATTTTGCTGAAATAGATAGATAATAGATCTACAGACTTCTGTTACTCTCTTATTCTGATTACCTTGTCAAAGAAAAAGAAAATCTAGATATTCTGGCATGACATATGCTTTGATGAAGCTTTGCTGGCTCAGAGGCTTTCCATTGTCTCTTTCCAAAAGCTCACAGTTCATTTACTAATCCATTCTAGAATTTGGTCAGGAATAATAAAAGTCATAACCACAGGCTGTTCAGATCATGTGTTATTCAACATTTTTTACCAGTGACTTTGAGGATGGCATAGTTCCCTCAATACACCTACTTTCCTTGTTAAAAAACTAGGATGTTCTTGTCTCCTTTTCATCCCTGAAATGCCTCTCCTATTCTCCACTATCATTTAAAATCAGTAGCAGTGGCTCAGCAACCATATCTCCCAGTTCTTTCAAGATCCCAAGATGTAATTTGTCTAGGTCTGGTGACAAATTCACCAAGGGCAGACAGGTGCTCTCTTAATCACTCCACACTTATCTTAGGTTTCAACTCCTGGATAGCTATTTCTGCTTTATAGATCTAAGTCCAAAGATCATTGCCCTTCAAAGAAAGAAACAAAAACTAAAGAAAGATGGACTAACTCTGCCTTTTCATTGTTCTGCAGATCTTAAGTACAGATCATATCCTTTCTTTAACATTTCTCCTCCTAGTTTACATACCCTGCTGTGAAAAGCCCAATGTGGGAATAGAGATTAAACCTAAAAGATCAAGACCAGAAGAAGAGAAAGAAATGGTGTGTTCATGACCTGCTTTCTGATTTCACTTGGTTTCCCAAAGTTAGACTTTTGTAGCTTGCATAATTTTTTTCATTTCGACTCTGCATAAATATTTTTGTATGATCATTGACTGGATTTGCTTTTGATTGAGCCATACCAATTATGTGAGGGAAACCATGTACCTTTGACCCCAGCATTCTTTCCTTTATGTACTGTCTCCCAAATAGATATTTCTAACATTGACTTTCCATGAAAATTATAGACTTGAATCTTAACTACTTTTTTGGGGTGTATGGGGTATTCATAGAGGACTAGTACCTCCAGTTTGAGAGCTTAATGAGTCCTTCTCTGGGCTGCTCATTCACTTTTGGTGTCCACCTGTCACCCTGCTTTCATTTGTGGCTCCAAGAAAGTGTATCATGCACAGTAGCCATACAGCAGTAAAACCATCTCAACAGATAGGAAAACCAGGTTGATGGTAACAGACAGGCTTCCAATCCTTCAGGGTATTAGGAGTATTTCTACCCCCAGTACATAAAGACTTCTCCTGGTGGAATAGGTAGATGAAAATAATTTATTCTAAGTCTATAAAAGTGGCTGAAGCAGGTGCTGAGTAATGTTTAGAGCTTGCTTGGACATCGAAGATGCAAAAGTCATCCATTGTGTCCCAGGCCATTGCTGGTCATCTTGAGTTTTCTCTTATTTCTGGACTTTGATAATTCATGAAGGTAGAGTGAGGCTGACAACTCAGCACAAATCTGCCTCACTTAAGTCCAGTTCATGTGCAAGTTGAGATGCCACCCATCATCCACTATTTTATTTTACTATTTTCACTACCCTACTATTTTACCTATCTTGAAGTCTTGTGGAAATGAGCAAGTGACAAAGCAGCAGGTACTGATATAAAGGAAGTGGTAGCCATGACACTCACAAGTGGCTCAGGGTTTTGGGTCATCTTCTCACTAGCTTAAAGCAGTAGTGAGATTCAGCAGCCTTCTGGGTCTCTAAGCAAAATTTTAAAGACCATGTTGCCAACCTCTTGGCATAAGGTGCTAGAAAATTGTGCCTTAAGGTGCCTTAAAATTGGCTGCTTGATGCAACTCTGGCCTACTTCCTGTGGCAGGTGGGGATTCCACCCTATAGTTGACGCACAAAACGTACATGGAATATGTGCATGCTCATGGAAAAAGTGAAATCTAGTAGACTTGAAAGATAAGTAGTTCTTGTTGCAAGAGAGCTCAGCAAGTACTGCATCTGCATAGCAGCCCTGAGTGAAACAAGAATGGCAAATTAAGGCCAGTTTACTGAAGCTGAATACATTTTTATCTAGAGTGGACACAGTGATGAGGAGAGCCATGAGGATTTCATAATCATATCTAATCTAGACAACAACCTTTTGTGCCTCCAAAAAGGAGTGAATGACAGACTTTTGGCAATGCAACTGTCACTTACAAGAAAGTACAATGTTAACATCTTAACTGTGTATGCTCCCTCCATGATGAACCCTCATGAAAGGAAAATGAAAAGGAAAATTCTATGAAAACCTGGAGACCCTTATCATCAATGTGCTAAAAGTGGACAATCTTGCAATTCTGGGTAACTTTTACACCAGAGTAGTCACAGATTATCAGACATAGCAGGGACTGCTTGAATGGAATGGAGCTGGAAAAAATAACAGTCACAACGGTCTCTTACGACTAAAGATTTGTGTCTCATGACCTCATCACCAATACCACCATCCACTTACCTAGATACACCAAAACATTGTGGATGACCTCCCACATCAAACATTGGCATTTAGTAGACTATGTCATCATAAGGAGAAAAGAGAGGCAGAATGTGAGACTAATGAAGTGATGTATGATGCAGAATGCTGGACTGACCATAAACTCATCTTCTCAAGCTAAACATTAGCATTCAGTTAAACTACCAGCCCCACAACAAGACGACTGTCTAGAGATTCAACATTAAGAAATTAAAGCATCTCTCCAGCATGAACAGCTCTTTGCTGACCTGGAAGAAAAGCTGAGTCAGCACACCACTGGGAACAATGGAGAAGAAGAAGAGTGGATAGCTTTCAGAGGCTTGGGGTTCAGCACCACATTTTCTCATATAGGCAAGAAAATATAAAAACATCAGGTTTGATGAAAATGCTTGGGAAATTCAAAAACTTCTAAACAAGAAATGGAAACTGCACAAGGTTTAACAAAAGGATAACTTGTCTGTATCCAAAAAAACAACATTTAACTCTCAAAAGTAAAGTATAAGCAAAGCTTAGAGAGATGCAAGATGCTTGGCTCAGTAAGAAGGCAGATGAGATTCAATTATATGCCTACAGTAACAATACAAAGCACTTCTATGATGCATCTCAACCACTCAGCAGTGATGGAACTGTTGTGTTTGTCCTACGTTTTCAAAGAGGACCATGAAATCAGGAAAATGATGATATGACTTGCAGTTGACTTTGATTTGAGTGACGGAGGGCTGTGCAAGTTCACCAGCCTCACTTTCTCCTGCAGAGCCATCTGGGTCCAGTGACCTGATACTCATCAGGATGACTGGAGATGACCCAGGATTCAATGGGAGACCCTGGCCCTTTTAGGCTCAGGCGTTTTCACATACTCACTTAGAGTGAGGTAATGACCATTCAGTGACTAGGCCTCTTTAAGAAATGAGTCAAGGGATGACCCCTTTAAAAAGAAAAAAAAGAAAAACAATCAGGCAGGGAGGGGGAGACCCTCAGGGTTGCTATTCCAAAGAGAAACAGTTACCATTGGCATTCACTCTAAGACAGGAGAGCCCAAAATACAGCCATTAAGAGGAGCTTGGGCAGGGACCTATTGTGGTCCAACCTAAGAGCTTCAGAGTGAACTGGGTTTAAGGTTTTGTGAAAGGAAGGAAGGAAGGAAGGAAGGAAGGAAGGAAGAAGAAATAAAAAGAAAGGTGGAGCTGTAGTGATCAATGAAAAGGACAAGTTCTGAAGACAAGAGCTGAAAACTTCCAAAGTGTTCTCAACAGACCATCATCAACCAATGCTCAAGCCATTAACAACATTCCTCAGGTTGCAGTCAATCTCTCTCTACCCAAATTTCTAATTGAAGAAGAGGCATTGGATGCCATCAGGCCCCTGTCAAGTGACAAAGCACCTGATAATGATTCCATCCAAGCAGAGATCTACAAGGCAGGAGGTCTACTGCTCATACTGCTATCTGCTATCATACTGCTGACTGCAATCTGCCTTTTTCTGTGGCAAGAGATATCTCTATTGTCCATCTTACAAAGGAAAAGGAAACAGGCTTCCCTGTGACAACCACAAGTGGGATCTCTCTCTTAGTCATTGTTGACAAGATTCTTGCCAGAGTCCTCCTTAATTAACTTATCCTTTACCTGGAAGATTGTCATCTGCTTGAGAGCCGGTGTGGCCTCAGAAAAGGCTAAGAAATGGTCAATACGGTGCTTGATATTCAATAACCCCAGAAGAAACATGCATAGTAGAAAAGAAATCTGTGCACAGTGTTCATCAATTTTACCATGACTTTTGATACTGTTAATTGTGAGGCCTTGTAGAAAATCATGGCTAATTTAATTGCCCAGAGAAGTTCACTAGTATTGCATGCCAGGTTCATGATGGCATATTCACATATGTTCTTACTGAAGGATAATGCTTTTCCAGTCACCAATGCAGTGAAGGTGGGCTGTGTGCTTGTTCCTATACCTTTTAGCATGCTGTTTTCTACAATGTTGTCAAATGCTTTCAGTGAGAAGGAAAAGGATGTCGATATGAACTACCATATTGATACCAAATTATTTAACTTGAAAAGGTGTAATGGCAGGCAAAATGAGACCTTTCACTGTTTTTTTTTTCCTTTTGGAGTGCTTCTCAGTCTTAAGGCAACCAAGTGTGTTTGACTGAGCCTTGCCTTTGATTGAATCAAGAATCTTTGATGACCTGCTGAAGTCACAAGAAAGCCTAAGTCACATGAGTTTGAGACATATGGTTGTGATTCTCTCAGATCTTGAAGAAGAGTATATATATATATATATATATATATATATATTCTGAGGTTAGCATTTTGCTTTGGGGCTCACTCATTCAGAGAGTGTTTGTGTGATTTGGACTAGATGAGACTCTGCCTAGCCATTAAGGATTCCACTGGCTTTGAAAACCCAGATGTTGGGGAGTTCTTTCTCTGGTAACTCTGTATATATTGTTATGGACAAACATTTAGAAGCTTTGTCTGCTGATTTGTGATATTTGCTCTGTTTATATAATTTTATAATTTCAGATTGAAATTTCTATTTGTGTTTTCTCTGAAGTTCAGGGTGCTGATTTTTCCCTCTGAACGAAGTGAATGATATATATATATATATATATATATAACATACATGTTTAATTAAAATTGTAAACCTCTTAAAGTAGCTTTCCTTGGTCTTATACCTCCGCAGCACCTGCAAGCAACACTGTTTTTTTGAGATGTTTTATTTTCAGTTTACAACACTGAGTTCCACATGTTTTTGAGTTTCAAATTTTCTTCCCCTCCCACCCCTCCCCTCACCCCCAAAATGGCAAGAAATTCTATATATGTTCTACATATATCTTTGCATTAAACTTATTTACACAATAGTCAAGTTGTGAAGAAGAATTATGACCAATGGAATGAATCATGAGAAAGAAGAGACAAAACCAAAAAAAGAAGAGAAAAAAATAGAGCAAATAGTTTGCCTCAATCTGCATTCGGACTCCATATTTCTTTCTCTGGATGTAGATAACTCTTTCCATCATGAGTCTTTGGAGCTGTCTTTGAACATCGTATTGCTGAGAAGAGCCAAGTCTAACAAAGTTAGTCATCACAGAAGCAATATGTCTGTGGTTGTGTACAAGGTTCTCCTGGTTCTGCTCCTCTCACTCAGCATCGTATCATGTAGTTCTTTCCAGGTTATTATGACATCTGTATCTTCACCATGTCTTATACCACAACAGTATTCCATTACATTCATATAGCACAACTTGTTCAGCCATTCCCCAATTGATGGGCCTCCCCTTGATTTCCAATTCTTTTCTACCACAAGAAGAGCTGCTATAAATATTTTTGTACATATAGGTCCCTTACACAATTGAGTGATCTCCTTGGGATACAGCCCTAGTAGTAGTATTGCTGGGTCAAATGGTATGGACATTTTTATAGCCTTTTGGGCATAGTTCCAAATTATTCTCCAGAATGGCTGGATCCATTCACAATGCTACCAACAATATAACAGTGTTCCAATTTTCCCACATCCTTTCCAGAATTTATTGTTTTTCTGTTTTCTCGTGTTAGCCAATCTGACAGGAGAGATGTGGTACCTAACAGCTGTTTTGATTTGAATTTCTCTAATCAATAGTGATTTAGAGCCTTTTTATATGCCTATAGATATCTTTAATTTCTTCTTCTGAAAGCTGTCTGTTCATATCCTTTGACCATTTCTCAGTTGGGGAATGACTTGTATTCCTACACATTTGGCTCAGTTCCCTGTATATTCTAGATATGAGGCCTTTATCAGAGACAATGGTTGTAAAGATTTTCTCTCAATTTTCTGTATCCCTCCTAATCTTTGTTGCATTGGAGTTTTTTTTATACAAAACCTTTTCAATTTAACATAACCAAAATTATCCATTTTGCATTTTGTGATGCTCTCTATGTCTTGTTGTGTCATGATTTCCTTGCTTTCCCATAAATCTGATAGGTAAACTATTCCTTGCTCTCTCAAATTGCTTATAGTATCAGCCTTTATTCCTAAATCAGGAACCTATTCCAACCTTATTTTGGTATATGGTGTTAGATATTAGTCTATGCCCAGTTTCTGCCATAACATTTTCCAATTTTCCCAGAAGTTTTTGTGAAATAGTGAATTCTTAGCCCAGAAGCCAGATTCTTTGGGTTTATCAAAGAGTAGATGGCTATAGTCATTGACTACTGCATCTTGTGTACCTAACCTATTCCACTGATCCACCACTCTGTTTCTTGGGCAGTAAGAAGTAGTTCTGATGACTGCTGCTTTATAGTACAGTTTAATATCTGATATGGCTAGGCCATCTTCCCTACCATCTTTTTTCAATAATTCCCTCGATATTCTGGCCTTTTTTTCTTCCAGATGAATTTTGCTATTATTTTATCCAGCTCTGTGAAATATTCTTTTGGTAGTTGGATTGGTATCGCATTGAATAAGTAAATTAATATAGGTAAAATTGTCATTTTTATTATATTAGCTTGGCCTAAGCATGAGCAACTGATGATTTTCCCTTTATTTAGATATGACTTTATTTGCATGAAAAGAGTTCATATAGGCCCTGAGTTTCTCTTGGCAGATAGACTTCCAAATATTTCATCGTGTCTACAGTAACTTTAAATAGAACTTCTTAAAAAAATTAAAAAAAGAGAAAAAAAAGAATATCCTCAAAAAAATAGAATTTCTCTTTCTATCTCTTACTGTTGGGCTTTGTTAGTAATATGTAGGAATGCTGAGGAGTTAGGTGGGTTTATTTGATATCCTGCAAATTTACTAAAGCTGTTTATTATTTCAAGCAATTTTATACTTAATTCTCTAGGATTCTCTAAGTAAATTGTCATATTATCTGCAAAAAGTGATAATTAGTTTTTTCTTTGCCTCTTCTAATTCCTTCGATTTCTTTTTCTTCTCTTATTGCTAATGCTAGCATTTCCAGTACCAAATTGAATAATAGGGGTGATAATAGACATCCTTGTTCCACCCTGATCTTATTGGGAATGCGTCTAACTTATGCTCATTATATATAATGCTTGCTGATGTTTTAAGTTAGATGCTATTTATAATTTTAAGGAAGACTATGTTTATTCCTATGCCTTCTAGTATTTTAATAGGAATGGGTGTTGTATTTTGTTGAAAGCTTTTTTCTGTATCAATTGAGAGGATCATATGGTTTCTGCTAGTTTTCTGGTTGATATGATCAATTTTGCTGATAGTTTTCCTAATATTAAACCAGCCTTGTACTTCTGGAATAAATCCTACCTGCTTATAATGTATTATTCTTGTGTCAAGTTGCTGCAACATTTTTGTTAATATTTTATTTAAAATTTTTGCATCAATATTCATTAGGGAAATTGGTCTATAATATTCTTTCTCTATTTTGATTCTTCCTGGTTTGGGTATTAGTACCATATTTGTGTCATAATAAGAATTTGGTAGGACTCCTTCTTCACTTATTTTCCCAAACAATCTATAAAGTGTGGGAATTCATTGTTTTTTAAATGTTTGATAGAATTCACATGTAAAACCATCTGGCCCTGTAGATTTTTTCCTAGGAATTTCATTGATGTCTTGTTCAATCTCTTTTGTGTGATGGAGTTATTTAGGCATTTTATTTCCTCTTCTGTTAACCTGGGCTATTTATATTTTTGTAAATATTCATCCATTTCCCTGAGGTTGTCAAATTTATAGGCATACAATTGGGAAAAATAATTCTTAATTATTATTTTAATTTCCTCTTCATTGCAGGTGAGTTCACCCGTTTCATTTCTGATTCTGGTAATTTGGTTTTCTTGTTTCCTTTTTTTTTAAAACAAATTGACCAAAGTTTATCAATTTTATTGTTTTTTTTTCATAAAACCAGTTGTTAGTTGTATTTATTAGTTTAATAGCTTTCTTGATTTCAATTTTATTAATCTCTCCTTTGGTTTTCATTATTTCTAATTTGGTATTTAATTGGGCCTTTTCAATTTGTTATTTTTCTAGCTTTTTCAGTTGCATGCCTAATTCATTGATCTCCTTTTTATCTATTACATTCATGTAATCATTTAGAGATATAAAAGTTCCCCTAAGAATTGCTTTCACTGCATCCCATAAATTGTGGTATGTTGTATCATTATTGCCATTCTCTTGAATGAAGTTATTTATTGTTTCTATGATTTCTTCTTTGGCCAACTCATTCTTTAGTATTAGATTATTTAGTTTCCCATTAATTTTTAGTTTATTCATGGTCCTTTATTAGAAATAATTTTTATTGCATCATGATCTGAAAATGATGAATTGAGTATTTCTGTCTTTCTGCACTGGATTTGAGGATTTTATGCCCTAGTAGACAGTCAGTTTTTGACTATGTGCCATGTACTGCTAAGAAAAAGGATATTCCTTTTTATCCCCATTCAGTTTTCTCCAGAGGTCTATCATATCTACCTTTTCTAAAATTCTATTCACCTCCTTAACTTATTTCTTGTTTATTTTGAGGTTAGATTTATCAAGTTTAGAGAGGGGGAGTTTGAGGCCCCCAGTAGTATACCTTTGCTGTCTATTTCTTCCTGTAACTCCCTTAACTTCTCTTCTAATAATTTGTATGCTTGCTGCATATATGTTAAATAGTGATATTGTTTCATTGTCTATGGTGCCTTTTAACATTATATAGTGTCCTTCCTTATCTCTTTTAATTAGATCTATCCTTCCTTTTGCTTTGTCTGAGATTAGGAGTGCTACCCCTGCTTTTTTTTCTTTAGCTGGTTCACAATATATTCTATTCCAGCTTTTTACCTTAACCCTGCCCTGTTTCAAATTTGTTTCTTGTAAACAACATATTGTAGGATTATGTTTTTGATCGATTTTGCTGTCAGCCTCCATTTTATGGGAGAGTTCATTCCATTCACATTCACAGTTATGATTACTGTCTGTGTTGTTTTCTCCATCCTATTTCCCTCCCTATTTATGCTTTTATTTCTCCCTTCTCTCTTCCACTCCTCAAAAGAGTTTTGCTTTTGACCACCACCTTCCTCAGTTTACCTTCCCTCCTGATTTCTTTCCCCTTTCCTCTCTTATTGCCTGTAGGACAAATCTGATTTCTGTACTTATTAGAGTATGTTATTCCATTCTTGAACCAAATCCAATGAAAGTAAAGCTCAAATACTGCTCTTATCCCTTCCTTCTTTCCTCTACTACAATATGCCTTTGTGCCTCTTCAGGTGATGCAATTTACCTTTTTTACTACCTCCTTCCCTCTTCTTCCAGAACCTTCCCTTTACTTCTCTTAATTACGATTTTTATCATTATATCACTTATTTTATACTGACACCTACAGTCTATGTCTAACCCTTTTGATTGTCCATAATAACTGTACTATTCTCAAGACTAACATATATGTATATATATGTATATGATATATAAAACAATATATTCCTATATAAGGATGTAAACAATTTGACCTTATAGATTAACAAGGTTTTCCCCTCTGCCTCTGTTTGTCTTTCTATGTCTCTCTTGAGTCTTGTATTTAAAGATCCAATTTTCCATTGAGCTCTGGCCTTTTCATCAAGAAGGTCTGGAATTCCCTTATTTAGTAGAATGTCCATCTCCTTGCCTGAAAAATTATGCTCAATTTTGCTGGGTAGTTGATCCTTGGTTATAGTCCAATTTCCTTTTCCTTTGGTATATCATATTCCAATTTCTCCTGTCTTTTAAGGTAGAAACTGCATGATCCTGCATGATCCTGCTTGTAGTTTGACAATTTGAATTGTTTCTTTCTGGCTGCTTGCAGTATTTTCTCTTTTACCTGATAATTATGGAATTTGTCTATAATATTTCTTGGAGTTTTCAATTTGGTATATCTTTCAAGGGGTGATCAGTGGAATAATTTGATGATTATTTTCCACTCTGGTTGTAGGACCTTGGGGCAGCTGTCTTTGATGAGCTCTGGGAAGATACTGTCAAGGCTCTTTTTTTCATCATGACTTTCAGGTAGACCAATGATTCTTAGATTGTCTGTCATGGGTCTCTTTTCCAGGCCAAGTTGTTTTTCCAATCAGATATTTCAAGTTTCCTTCTACTTTTTCATTCTTTATATTTTGTTTGACTGATTTTTGATGCCTCATGGCTGTCATTAGCTTCTACTTGCTCAATTCTAATTTTTAATGAATTGTTATCTTCATTTTGCTTCTGAGGCTCTTTTTTCATTTGGTTAATTTTACTTTTCAGGGCATCATTCTCTCTAATTAGATTCTGAATCTCCTTAGCCATTTTGCCAATTTTACTTTTTAAAGATTTTTTCTCATAAGTGATTTTTTTCCATTTTTTTTTCTTTTTTCCTCTCTAATTCGGTTTTTAAAATCCTCCTTGAGTTCTTCTAGGGATGCTTTTTTGGGCTTGAGACCAGTTCACATTCCCTTTTAAGGTTTCATATTTGGGTATAGTGTCAATTCTGTCCTCTTTTGAATTGGTTTTTGATCTTCCATGTCTCCATAAAAAGAATCAATGGTCCTCTATTTTCTCGAGTGCTTCTTCATGTTGGTTAACTTTTTCAGGGCTTAAAATTGGAATTCTACTTCTTGGGCTTGGGGGACTCTGTCCTAGGCTTCTTCTTCTAGGAATTGTGGGCCTAGTTACTGGCTTTGTGAGCTATGGCCTCTCGTTGTGTGAGGTGTGGGGGAGGGGTGGTCTGGCTGCTGGAAGTCTCTTCCCCTAGTGCTGCTCTAGAGCATTGTGGTCTCAACTGTTGTCTGTGCTCATGTCTTCCACTTCCCCTGGCTGTGTGAAGGCACCTCTGGGCTCATGGTGTTGACCCTTGCTAGCTCCACCCCCTGTGGCTTAGGAACTCCAGCTGTTTGACTACTGATGCCCAATTCTGTCTCCTCTATTTCAGGGTTTCTCCCAAGGGAGTTTTATCTGGGTGAGGAAGGGAGGGATGAGGGCTATTTTACCTGGTCATCATGGCTCCCGGAAGTTCAAGAAAGTGAGTTTCAAACCTTTAGGCTATAGGCTCCAAGCCTCAGGAGTAGTTGTTCTTGTGGCCACAGGTGCTGCATTGCTGTCTCCCGTAGCTCTGACAGACTTCCATCCTGGGCTAGGAGGCCTAGGGATCACCACCAGTTTCACTCTCCCAGGTTTCTGCCAGCCTGGATCACTGGCTGAGTTACACAGCTGCTTCAGCTTTGGTGTGGTCTGGTGCAGCTCTGCATGCTGGGTGCTCTCCTAGCTTACAGATCCATCCTGTTGACCCTGCAGATTCTCCTGGCTTGGAAATTTGCCACATTCAATCTACTAGTGGCTTTCTAATTCTCTCTAATCTGCTCAGATTCACTTATTTAGAGGTATCTCATAAAATTTGTGAAACAGCTCAGGTAAGATGCTGTTTTCAGTGCAGCCACATTAGCTCCCTGCAAACAACATTGTTGTTACAAAAGTCTACAAGCCCAGTCCAGGTGGAGGGAGAGATGGGAAGCAATTTTTTTCATTGTTCACAGATGATTATGAACTCAATGCAGCCTCTGAAACCAAGATGCAACAGAATATAGGTGAATTCTCTGCCACATGTGCTAATTTTAGCCTGACAATCAACATTAAGCAAATATGGGTCCTCCAGCAGACAGCACAGCACTATTCATACATGAAACCATTGGCCATAGTAAATGGAGAAATTTTGAATGTTGTGGATAAGTTTACTTACCATGGCAGTATAATTTCCAGGGTTGTCTACATAGATGATGAGATTGACACACATATTGCCAAAGCTAGATCAATATTTATTGTGCTCCACAGAAAAGTGTGGGAGAGAAGAGGTATTAGACTGCCTACAAAACTGAAGACCAATTGTGCTGACTTCATTGCTGCATGCCTGTGAAACCTGAACAGTATACCAGCACCATGTCAGAAAACTAAATCACTTCCATTTCCATTGTCTTAGTAAGATGCTGAAGTTTACCTTGCAAGATTAGGTACCAAATATTGAGATTCTTTCTCAAGATGAACTGCCAAGTTTCAAACTCTACTGCAGAAAAGAAATCTTCAATGGACTGGCCACATAGCCAAAACTTACTAAGACTATCTTCTGAACAACTCACACAAAGCAAATGCTCACACGGTAATCTGAAGTAGTACAAGTACACTCTCTAGATCTCACTGAAGAGCTTTAGTATTAATTATGATACATGGGAGATACTAGCATAGGACCACCCAGTATGTGCTGTGCCCACACCAAAGAAGGTTCTCTACTGCATGAGCAAAGCAGATTAACAACAGGACAAAAGAACATCAACATGAAATCCAGAAACATCTCCATCCCAAATATTCTAATGAACTACTTTTGCCCAATGTGTAGTAGAGCCTTTATAAACTTCCATTGGACTGATCAACCACAGCTGGATACACTGTACCCTGGCCTTAACATCACGAAAACAGAAGACTAAAAATTTGAAGTAATCCTTTAATTCTGTCTTGCCCTGAATGCATGATTTCTCTAATGCCTGGCTTTTACCCACATTTCTACCTTTTAGAAAATTTAAATCTTTTTCAAAGTCTGTCTAATATACCATATCTTCACCAAAGCCTTCTTTATTGACCTTCTTTTAACCTACTGGAAACTCATAGCTAGAAGTGATCAATCCACCTCAAAAGTCTCACAGCATTCTCTTTAGGTATTGCTTGCATATATATCATCTTATGATTAAAAATGTGTTTTATGTAAATAAATAGTACATGCCTGGTTTCATTTTCACATAGCATGAACCCAACATATCACCCCATACCTCATTTCTTAATCTCATTCTCTGGGCCAACTCCCCACAAATGTTAACTTATGCCAACTGGTCTGTGGTGGTTTTCTTAGAGGTGTATGTGTAGGAGAGGAGGGGTGGTGGTATACCACAAATATCCAAATTTCAAGAACTCAGTCTAGGTAATGTTGATTGCATATATATGGAAGGTTATGCTTGCCACATTATATCCTGAGACACAAGTGTACTTCTCATTTTTGTAATTCAGTTACCATGGCACCATTAAATCATTTCAATAATCTTTATTAATAGCTTTTGTTTTCACATCCATTAGATTTCTCCCTTTATTACTTTCTTCCTTTTTTCCAATGGAAACATCCTTTGGAATAATTTAAAAAAAATAAAAGAAAAAAACAAAAAAAAATAAAACATCTGACAATACTTCTAATATCCTGTGATTTCCCCACACCTCTGAAAAGGAGAGAGGTGCCTTCCCATATCTCTTGCTGTGAGCCATGTTTGTTCTTTCTAATATTGCAGTATGCATTTCTGATTATTTTATGGTTGTTTTCCCCCATTTAAATTGCTGTTGTCATTGTGATTAATGTTTCCTGGCTCCAGTTATATCCCTTTTCATCACTTCATATAAGTCTTTCTACACTTTTCTGTATCCATCACATTCTTTTCTTATAACACAGTAACATCCCATTGAAATTATGTACCACAAACTGTTTAGTCAACACGTCCCCCCCACAATGAGCATCTACTTAGTTTTCAATTCTTGGCCAACACAAAAAGTGCTGATATAAATATTTTGGTGTATGAATACTTGCTTAATATAAATGACCTCAGGATACTTGCCTTGCAGTGGAATCTCACTATTTACTTTGATATATGAAATATTTACTAAATGAAAAGACAAGAGGAAGAATAACTATAACATCTACACAGTAGAAAGCAAAAGCAAGACTGATCAAAAAATAAGGGTCCACCTATAAACCTAGGTCATACTCTTCTACCAGTGTACACAGGGTCCAGAGGTCAGGGGTAAGAAAGCTAAGAAGCAAAATGGGAACAAACTTACGTAAATGGAACACTGAGGTAGGTAAATCTATGTGCCTGAGACAACTCAGAAAACTCTTTTAAAGCCTTAATGTCCTTGGTCTCTTTAGGAACAGTCTGTACTATATCAATGGCTGGATGGGACTAATCAATTTTCTTACATGTTGAAACCATCTCTTTGCTAGTTATGAAGCATGTTAACAAAGTTAAGCTCTTTCAGTAAAATGGCAATGTTATACTCACAAACACAGTTAGAGGCAGTCTAGGTTCACCTGGCATCCACAGAGCTATGCCGATTGTCTCTCTGGTCTAGGAGGAATTTCTTACCCGAGAGGGCAGAAGAGGGACATACAGTCAAGCCTCAAAGGAATTTCTCCTTTTTCAATTTGTAAACAGCACTAAAGAAAACTGAAGACAAATCCAGGCCGCTCTTCAAAACGTAGAGGAGATAGCTTTCTTGAGATGATCTCCCAGCATCAAAGCTCTTCTACTACAGAATCAATGCCAAGTAGAGTTGTAGAGTCTGTGTATCTTCAATCAACTTTCAACCTGCAAATGTTGCCAAGAAGTAATATGGACAATTCCAGCCCGCACTCCGCCCACAGTAGAGCTTTCTCCAATCAGATCTAAAGAATAAATCCTGCATTTCTCCTCTCAGCTCACTAGAGAGAAAATAAAAATTCTGAGATCTTTCCCAGCTCTTAGTTCAACTGCTTTTCCCTTCTTTGGCATCAGTGCTGGCTCATTTTATTCTCGTTTTTTGTACTTCTGTCTATGTGCTATCTTCTCTTCTCTGTTGGCTTCTATTATGACTTATGTCAATGCCTTCAGTTTCATTCTACTACTTCAAATCATAGCCTCCTGATATGGTGATGTACCTCCATCTTATTGTGGCAAAATGTCCATCTCTTTCATGTATGACACATAATTATTATGCAATTATCCCACAGTTCCAAAATGGCTCTTGGATGAAAAATTTCCCAGTAATAAATTCCATAGTCTTAAATGTAACTGTATTCACATTAGATATAGAAAAGCAATGCATTGCTGCAGTTTTCGTGATTTTCAGTATTTTTGCCATTAATTTGTTTTAAAACAGGTCAGCACAGTACATTTTCCATCTGTTTCCTCAAGAAAATGTCTTTTTGTCTGCTCCTTTAAATAAACAAAATTCCCACATAAGAAAGGGTTACTATTTATATCCCAGTTACCTAACACAGTGAATACTAGCCAGTATGCACTTCACTTATGTTCAGTAAAAATAATTTCTGGAGTGATGCTTCTTTTCATCTATTGAAAGCTAACAGATACTGAGGAATCTATATCCAGTTTGACACTCTCAATGATATAAGGCAGGAAAGGAAAATATTGGAGGCAGAGCCAAGATGGTGGAGTAAAGGCAGGGACTCATCTGAGCTCTCCTGCAAACCCCTCCAAATACCTTTAAACAATGACCCTAAACAAATTCTAGAGCAGCAGAATCCACAAAAAAAAACAGAGTGAAACATTTTCCAGCCCAAGAAAATTTCAAAATTTCAAAGGTTGGAAGGAAATGTCTGTTGCACCAGGGTAAGAGAGAAGCACAGTCCAGTGCAGGCTGTACCAGCACAGGGCAGGCCCCAGCAAATCAGGATCAGACCTTGGAGCAACTGAATCACTGGCAGCAGTGGTGGTTTTCAGACCTGTCAGCCCACAGATGCCAAAGATAACTTAGAAGATCAGTAGGAAAGGTCTGTCATACCTGGGTGAGAGTGGAGCATAGTTTAGCATAGCCTGAGCCAGCACAGGAGCAAACCAGGAGCAGGCATTGGGAACCACTGAATCAGCAACTGCAGCAGTTGCTAATAAAGCTCTCAGCACTCAGACAGTAAAGGGGTCAAAGCATTGGTCAGAAGGAGATTATAAGGATCACTTTGCTAGCACTGAGGCAGTAGTCTATTGCTTTAACCATACTCAGATCTGGGTTGCAGTTCTTGGTGAAAAGGAGGACTAGCACATTAGATTTTGCAGGCACAGTGGACCAGGTACCTTCCTCACAGTTCTAGGGAAGAAAATAGTGATTATGGTCAATCACAGGCCAGAGCACAGGCCAGGAGAGTAGTAAAGACCTCTCCTTATATCACACTACCTTGGAAGATTTGAAAACTTAAAGTTCCTAGAAGTATCTCTGAAAACTGCTGAACAAAATCTCTGAAGTTGGGACAGTGCAACCTCTGTCCTGGAAGGAGAGCCCTTCCTTAATAAAGAGTTAAAAGTGAAATAAAAGGCTAGGAGAATTAGTAAACAACAACAAAAATATCCTGATCATAGAAAGCTACCATGGTGACGAGGAACATCAAAACACACTCAAAAGAAGATAACAAAGTCAAAGCTCCAACAACCAAAGCCTCCAAGAAAAAATATGAATTGGCTATGGGCCATGGGAGAGCTCACAAAGGATTTTGAGAATCAAGTAAGATAGGTAGAGGAAAACCTGGGAACGGAAATGAGAATGACATAAGGCAATCATGAAAATCAAGTCAGCTTTAAAAATACTGAAGAAATAATAACTTAAAAAACACTATGTCAGGGGTGGAGCCAAGATGGTGACTGGAAAGCAGGGACTCGCTTAAGCTCCCCACCAGGTCCCTCCAAACACCTATAAAAATGGCCCTGAAGAAATTCTAGAGCTGCAGAACCCATGAAATAGCAAAGGGAAGCAGGGCTCCAGCCTAGAACAGCCAGGATGGTCGCTGGGAATGGTCTATCACAAGGAGCTGGGAGTGGAGCAGAGCAGAGCCCTGCTTGGGCCACACCAGGACCAGCCAGACCAGAAGCCAGGGAGAACAGGCATAGCACCCTGAAGCAGTAAGATGTGGCAGTTACCAGACTTCTCAACCCACAAACACCAAAAGCAACTGAAGAGTTTAGTGGGAAAAGCTGCTGGGACAGAGTGAAAGGAGTTCGTGGTTTGGCCACCAACCAGTGGGGAGAAGAGGTCGTGCAGCTACATAACTACAGCTGCAGTTGCTTCTGGCCCCAGGCCTGAATTAAATGGTGGATCAGAGCAGGAGTGCAGAGCCTGCTTGGATCTGAGTCGCAGTTCAGGTTGGCTGTTCTTGAGGGAGGAGGAGTGCTGCTGTGGCAGAGCTTGCTGTGTAGAAATAGCTCTGAAAATAGTAGCACAGCTCCTCAAGCTGGGGACAAAGTAGTCTATACTCTACAAGCAGTCATACCCCTATAAAAAACTCAAGGGTCAAGTAGTTGCCTGGGAACATGGCCAGGCAG
The DNA here is from genome assembly GCF_011100635.1 of Trichosurus vulpecula. Taxonomy (NCBI): domain Eukaryota; kingdom Metazoa; phylum Chordata; class Mammalia; order Diprotodontia; family Phalangeridae; genus Trichosurus; species Trichosurus vulpecula. Next base: position 218,716,308 of record NC_050579.1, on the reverse strand, counting down.
CAAAAAAGGACCCAGATTCAGACTCAGACTTTGGAATCTTTATTTAGTGACAAAAAGGAGAAAAAAATATAGCCAGAAGAAATCAACAAAGTCAAACAGCCTACATCAAAAGCCTCCACAAAAATATGAATTGGGCTCAGGCCATGGAAGAGCTCAAAAAGGATTTGGAAAAGCAAGTTAAAGAAGTAGAGGAAAAATTGGGAAGAGAAATGAGAGTAATGCGAGAAAACCATGAAAAACAAGTCAATGACATGCTAAAGGAGACCCAAAAAATCCTGAAGAAAACAACACCTTAAAAAATAGACCAACTCAAACAGCAAAAGAGCTCCAAAAAACCAATGAGGAGAAGAATGCCTTGAAAGGCAGAATTAGCCAAATGGAAAAGGAGGTCCAAAAGACCACTGAAGAAAATACTACCTTAAAATTAGATTGGAGCAAGTGGAAGCTAGTGACTTTATGAGAAATCAAGATATTATAAAACAGAACCAAAGGAATGAAAAAAATGGAAAACAATGTGAAAAAAAAAACCACTGACCTGGAAAATAGATCCAAGAAAGATAATTTTAAAATTATTGGACTACCTGAAAGCCATGATCAAAAATAGAGCCTAGATACCATCTTTCAAGAAATTACCATGGAGAACTGACCTAATATTCTAGAGCCAGAGGGTAAAATAGAAATTGAAAGAATCCACTGATCGCCTCCTGAAAAAGATCCCAAAAAGAAAACTCCTAGGAATATTGTTGCCAAATTCCAGAGCTCCCAGATCAAGGAGAAAATACTGCAAGCAGCCAGAAAGAAACAATTTGAATATTGTGGAAACACAATCAGGATAATACAAGATCTAGCAGCTTCTACATTAAGACATCGAAGGGCTTGGAATACAATGTTCTGGAGGTCAATGGAGCTGGGATTAAAACCAAGAATCACCTACCCAGCAAAACTGAGAATCATTTTCCAAGGCAAAATATGGATTTTCAATAAAATAGAGGGCTTTCAAGCTTTCTCAGTGAAAAGACCAGAGCTGAATAGAAAATTTGACTTTCAAACACAAGAATCAAGAGAAGCATGAAAAGGTAAAGAAGAAAAAGAAACCACAAGGGACTTACTAAAGTTGAACTGTTTTGTTTACATTCCTACATGGAAAGATGATGTGTATGATTTCATGAGACCTCAGTATTAGGGTAGCTGAAGGGAATATGCATATACATATATATATATATATATATATATATATATATATATATGTGTGTGTGTGTGTGTGTGTGTGTGTGTGTATGTATATATGTATGTGTATACATACATATATATAGACAGAGGGTACAGGGTGAATTGAATATGAAGGGATGATATCTAAAATAATCAAATTAAGGGATGAGAGAGGAATATATTAAGAGAGGGAGAAAGGGAGAGATAGAATAGGGTAAATTATCTCACATAAAAGTGGCAAGAAAAAGCAGTTCATTGGAAGGGAAGAGGGGGCAGGTGAGGTGGAATGAGTGAATCTTGCTCTCATGGGATTTGACTTGAGAAGGGAATAACACACACTCAATTGGGTATCTTACCCCACAGCAAAGAAGGAGGAAGGGGATAAAAAAGGGGATATGATAGAAGGGAGGGCAGATAGGGGGAGGAGGTAATCAAAAGCAAACACTTTCAAAAAGGGACAGGGTCAAGGGAGAAAACTGAATAAAGGGGACTAGATAGGAGGGAGCAAAATATAGTTAGTCTTTCACAACATGAGTATTGTGGAGGAGTTTTACATAATGATACACATGTGACTTATGTTGAATTGCTTGCCTTCTTAGGGAGGGTGGGTGGGGAGGAAAGAGGGGAGAGAATTTGGAACTCAAAGTTCTAAAAGCAGATGTTTAAAAAAAAGTTGTTTTTGCATGCAACTGGAAAATAAGATATGTAGTCAATGGGGAATAGAAATCTATTTTGCCCTGCAAGAAAGTAATGGAAAGGGGGGTGTGGGGAGTGGGGTGACAGAAGGGAGGGCTGATTGGGGAATGGGGCAATCAGAAGATATGGGGGAGGTAGAAATGGGGTGAAAAATTTGTAATTCAAAATCTTTTGGAAATCAATGCTGAAAGCTAAAAATATTAAATAAATAATGATAATTAAAAAAAACTATGTCAAATGGTGAAAGAAGTATAAAAAACGAATGAGGAGAAGAATGCCTTGAAAAAGCAGAATTGGCCAATTGGAAAAAAGAGGCACAAAAATTCACCGAAGAAAAAAAATCTTAAAAAAGTAGAATTGGAGGGGAAGCTAAGTGGCTCAGTGAATAGAGCACTGGCTCTGGAGTCAGAAGGACCTGAGTTCAAATCTTACCTGAGACACATTAAAAGATAGGAGGACTTAAAGACTTACATAAAGACTTCTCCTGGTGGAATAGGTAGATGAAAATAATTTATTCTAAGTCTATAAAAGTGGCTGAAGCAGGTGCTGAGTAATGTTTAGAGCTTGCTTGGACATCGAAGATGCAAAAGTCATCCATTGTGTCCCAGGCCATTGCTGGTCATCTTGAGTTTTCTCTTATTTCTGGACTTTGATAATTCATGAAGGTAGAGTGAGGCTGACAACTCAGCACAAATCTGCCTCACTTAAGTCCAGTTCATGTGCAAGTTGAGATGCCACCCATCATCCACTATTTTATTTTACTATTTTCACTACCCTACTATTTTACCTATCTTGAAGTCTTGTGGAAATGAGCAAGTGACAAAGCAGCAGGTACTGATATAAAGGAAGTGGTAGCCATGACACTCACAAGTGGCTCAGGGTTTTGGGTCATCTTCTCACTAGCTTAAAGCAGTAGTGAGATTCAGCAGCCTTCTGGGTCTCTAAGCAAAATTTTAAAGACCATGTTGCCAACCTCTTGGCATAAGGTGCTAGAAAATTGTGCCTTAAGGTGCCTTAAAATTGGCTGCTTGATGCAACTCTGGCCTACTTCCTGTGGCAGGTGGGGATTCCACCCTATAGTTGACGCACAAAACGTACATGGAATATGTGCATGCTCATGGAAAAAGTGAAATCTAGTAGACTTGAAAGATAAGTAATTCTTGTTGCAAGAGAGCTCAGCAAGTACTGCATCTGCATAGCAGCCCCGAGTGAAACAAGAATGGCAAATTAAGGCCAGTTTACTGAAGCTGAATACATTTTTATCTAGAGTGGACACAGTGATGAGGAGAGCCATGAGGATTTCATAATCATATCTAATCTAGACAACAACCTTTTGTGCCTCCAAAAAGGAGTGAATGACAGACTTTTGGCAATGCAACTGTCACTTACAAGAAAGTACAATGTTAACATCTTAACTGTGTATGCTCCCTCCATGATGAACCCTCATGAAAGGAAAATGAAAAGGAAAATTCTATGAAAACCTGGAGACCCTTATCATCAATGTGCTAAAAGTGGACAATCTTGCAATTCTGGGTAACTTTTACACCAGAGTAGTCACAGATTATCAGACATAGCAGGGACTGCTTGAATGGAATGGAGCTGGAAAAAATAACAGTCACAACGGTCTCTTACGACTAAAGATTTGTGTCTCATGACCTCATCACCAATACCACCATCCACTTACCTAGATACACCAAAACATTGTGGATGACCTCCCACATCAAACATTGGCATTTAGTAGACTATGTCATCATAAGGAGAAAAGAGAGGCAGAATGTGAGACTAATGAAGTGATGTATGATGCAGAATGCTGGACTGACCATAAACTCATCTTCTCAAGCTAAACATTAGCATTCAGTTAAACTACCAGCCCCACAACAAGACGACTGTCTAGAGATTCAACATTAAGAAATTAAAGCATCTCTCCAGCATGAACAGTTCTTTGCTGACCTGGAAGAAAAGCTGAGTCAGCACACCATTGGGAACAATGGAGAAGAAGAAGAGTGGATAGCTTTCAGAGGCTTGGGGTTCAGCACCACATTTTCTCATATAGGCAAGAAAACATAAAAACATCAGGTTTGATGAAAATGCTTGGGAAATTCAAAAACTTCTAAACAAGAAATGGAAACTGCACAAGGTTTAACAAAAGGATAACTTGTCTGTATCCAAAAAAACAACATTTAACTCTCAAAAGTAAAGTATAAGCAAAGCTTAGAGAGATGCAAGATGCTTGGCTCAGTAAGAAGGCAGATGAGATTCAATTATATGCCTACAGTAACAATACAAAGCACTTCTATGATGCCCTGAAGAGTATTTATGGGCCAAAGACTGATGCATCTCAACCACTCAGCAGTGATGGAACTGTTGTGTTTGTCCTACGTTTTCAAAGAGGACCATGAAATCAGGAAAATGATGATATGACTTGCAGTTGACTTTGATTTGAGTGACGGAGGGCTGTGCAAGTTCACCAGCCTCACTTTCTCCTGCAGAGCCATCTGGGTCCAGAGACCTGATACTCATCAGGATGACTGGAGATGACCCAGGATTCAATGGGAGACCCTTTTAGGCTCAGGCGTTTTCACATACTCACTTAGAGTGAGGTAATGACCATTCAGTGACTAGGCCTCTTTAAGAAATGAGTCAAGGGATGACCCCTTTAAAAAGAAAAAAAAGAAAAACAATCAGGCAGGGAGGGGGAGACCCTCAGGGTTGCTATTCCAAAGAGAAACAGTTACCATTGGCATTCACTCTAAGACAGGAGAGCCCAAAATACAGCCATTAAGAGGAGCTTGGGCAGGGACCTATTGTGGTCCAACCTAAGAGCTTCAGAGTGAACTGGGTTTAAGGTTTTGTGAAAGGAAGGAAGGAAGGAAGGAAGGAAGGAAGGAAAGAAGGAAGGAAGGAAGAAATAAAAAAGAAAGGTGGAGCTGTAGTGATCAATGAAAAGGACAAGTTCTGAAGACAAGAGCTGAAAACTTCCAAAGTGTTCTCAACAGACCATCATCAACCAATGCTCAAGCCATTAACAACATTCCTCAGGTTGCAGTCAATCTCTCTCTACCCAAATTTCTAATTGAAGAAGAGGCATTGGATGCCATCAGGCCCCTGTCAAGTGACAAAGCACCTGATAATGATTCCATCCAAGCAGAGATCTACAAGGCAGGAGGTCTACTGCTCATACTGCTATCTGCTATCATACTGCTGACTGCAATCTGCCTTTTTCTGTGGCAAGAGATATCTCTATTGTCCATCTTACAAAGGAAAAGGAAACAGGCTTCCCTGTGACAACCACAAGTGGGATCTCTCTCTTAGTCATTGTTGACAAGATTCTTGCCAGAGTCCTCCTTAATTAACTTATCCTTTACCTGGAAGATTGTCATCTGCTTGAGAGCCGGTGTGGCCTCAGAAAAGGCTAAGAAATGGTCAATACGGTGCTTGATATTCAATAACCCCAGAAGAAACATGCATAGTAGAAAAGAAATCTGTGCACAGTGTTCATCAATTTTACCATGACTTTTGATACTGTTAATTGTGAGGCCTTGTAGAAAATCATGGCTAATTTAATTGCCCAGAGAAGTTCACTAGTATTGCATGCCAGGTTCATGATGGCATATTCACATGTGTTCTTACTGAAGGATAATGCTTTTCCAGTCACCAATGCAGTGAAGGTGGGCTGTGTGCTTGTTCCTATACCTTTTAGCATGCTGTTTTCTACAATGTTGTCAAATGCTTTCAGTGAGAAGGAAAAGGATGTCGATATGAACTACCATATTGATACCAAATTATTTAACTCGAAAAGGTGTAATGGCAGGCAAAATGAGACCTTTCACTGTTTTTTTTTCCTTTTGGAGTGCTTCTCAGTCTTAAGGCAACCAAGTGTGTTTGACTGAGCCTTGCCTTTGATTGAATCAAGAATCTTTGATGACCTGCTGAAGTCACAAGAAAGCCTAAGTCACATGAGTTTGAGACATATGGTTGTGATTCTCTCAGATCTTGAAGAAGAGTATATATATATATATATATATATATATATATATATATATATATATATATATATATATATATATATATATATTCTGAGGTTAGCATTTTGCTTTGGGGCTCACTCATTCAGAGAGTGTTTGTGTGATTTGGACTAGATGAGACTCTGCCTAGCCATTAAGGATTCCACTGGCTTTGAAAACCCAGATGTTGGGAGTTCTTTCTCTGGTAACTCTGTATATATTGTTATGGACAAACATTTAGAAGCTTTGTCTGCTGATTTGTGATATTTGCTCTGTTTATATAATTTCAGATTGAAATTTCTATTTGTGTTTTCTCTGAAGTTCAGGGTGCTGATTTTTCCCTCTGAACGAAGTGAATGATATATATATATATATATATATATATATATATATATATATATATATATATATATATATATATATAACATACATGTTTAATTAAAATTGTAAACCTCTTAAAGTAGCTTTCCTTGGTCTTATACCTCCGCAGCACCTGCAAGCAACACTGTTTTTTTGAGATGTTTTATTTTCAGTTTACAACACTGAGTTCCACATGTTTTTGAGTTTCAAATTTTCTTCCCCTCCCACCCCTCCCCTCACCCCCAAAATGGCAAGAAATTCTATATATGTTCTACATATATCTTTGCATTAAACTTATTTACACAATAGTCAAGTTGTGAAGAAGAATTATGACCAATGGAATGAATCATGAGAAAGAAGAGACAAAACCAAAAAAGAAGAGAAAAAAATAGAGCAAATAGTTTGCCTCAATCTGCATTCGGACTCCATATTTCTTTCTCTGGATGTAGATAACTCTTTCCATCATGAGTGTTTGGAGCTGTCTTTGAACATCGTATTGCTGAGAAGAGCCAAGTCTAACAAAGTTAGTCATCACAGAAGCAATATGTCTGTGGTTGTGTACAAGGTTCTCCTGGTTCTGCTCCTCTCACTCAGCATCGTATCATGTAGTTCTTTCCAGGTTATTATGACATCTGTATCTTCACCATGTCTTATACCACAACAGTATTCCATTACATTCATATAGCACAACTTGTTCAGCCATTCCCCAATTGATGGGCCTCCCCTTGATTTCCAATTCTTTTCTACCACAAGAAGAGCTGCTATAAATATTTTTGTACATATAGGTCCCTTACACAATTGAGTGATCTCCTTGGGATACAGCCCTAGTAGTAGTATTGCTGGGTCAAATGGTATGGACATTTTTATAGCCTTTTGGGCATAGTTCCAAATTATTCTCCAGAATGGCTGGATCCATTCACAATGCTACCAACAATATAACAGTGTTCCAATTTTCCCACATCCTTTCCAGAATTTATTGTTTTTCTGTTTTCTCGTGTTAGCCAATCTGACAGGAGAGATGTGGTACCTAACAGCTGTTTTGATTTGAATTTCTCTAATCAATAGTGATTTAGAGCCTTTTTATATGCCTATAGATGTCTTTAATTTCTTCTTCTGAAAGCTGTCTGTTCATATCCTTTGACCATTTCTCAGTTGGGGAATGACTTGTATTCCTACACATTTGGCTCAGTTCCCTGTATATTCTAGATATGAGGCCTTTATCAGAGACAATGGTTGTAAAGATTTTCTCCCAATTTTCTGTATCCCTCCTAATCTTTGTTGCATTGGAGTTTTTTTATACAAAACCTTTTCAATTTAACATAACCAAAATTATCCATTTTGCATTTTGTGATGCTCTCTATGTCTTGTTGTGTCATGATTTCCTTGCTTTCCCATAAATCTGATAGGTAAACTATTCCTTGCTCTCTCAAATTGCTTATAGTATCAGCCTTTATTCCTAAATCAGGAACCTATTCCAACCTTATTTTGGTATATGGTGTTAGATATTAGTCTATGCCCAGTTTCTGCCATAACATTTTCCAATTTTCCCAGAAGTTTTTGTGAAATAGTGAATTCTTAGCCCAGAAGCCAGATTCTTTGGGTTTATCAAAGAGTAGATGGCTATAGTCATTGACTACTGCATCTTGTGTACCTAACCTATTCCACTGATCCACCACTCTGTTTCTTGGGCAGTAAGAAGTAGTTCTGATGACTGCTGCTTTATAGTACAGTTTAATATCTGATATGGCTAGGCCATCTTCCCTACCATCTTTTTCAATAATTCCCTCGATATTCTGGCCTTTTTTTCTTCCAGATGAATTTTGCTATTATTTTATCCAGCTCTGTGAAATATTCTTTTGGTAGTTGGATTGGTATCGCATTGAATAAGTAAATTAATATAGGTAAAATTGTCATTTTTATTATATTAGCTTGGCCTAAGCATGAGCAACTGATGATTTTCCCTTTATTTAGATATGACTTTATTTGCATGAAAAGAGTTCATATAGGCCCTGAGTTTCTCTTGGCAGATAGACTTCCAAATATTTCATCGTGTCTACAGTAACTTTAAATAGAACTTCTTAAAAAAATTAAAAAAAGAGAAAAAAAAGAATATCCTCAAAAAAATAGAATTTCTCTTTCTATCTCTTACTGTTGGGCTTTGTTAGTAATATGTAGGAATGCTGAGGAGTTAGGTGGGTTTATTTGATATCCTGCAAATTTACTAAAGCTGTTTATTATTTCAAGCAATTTTATACTTAATTCTCTAGGATTCTCTAAGTAAATTGTCATATTATCTGCAAAAAGTGATAATTTAGTTTTTTCTTTGCCTCTTCTAATTCCTTCGATTTCTTTTTCTTCTCTTATTGCTAATGCTAGCATTTCCAGTACCAAATTGAATAATAGGGGTGATAATAGACATCCTTGTTCCACCCTGATCTTATTGGGAATGCGTCTAACTTATGCTCATTATATATAATGCTTGCTGATGTTTTAAGTTATATGCTATTTATAATTTTAAGGAAGACTATGTTTATTCCTATGCCTTCTAGTATTTTAATAGGAATGGGTGTTGTATTTTGTTGAAAGCTTTTTCTGTATCAATTGAGAGGATCATATGGTTTCTGCTAGTTTTCTGGTTGATATGATCAATTTTGCTGATAGTTTTCCTAATATTAAACCAGCCTTGTACTTCTGGAATAAATCCCACTTGCTTATAATGTATTATTCTTGTGACAAGTTGCTGCAACATTTTTGTTAATATTTTATTTAAAATTTTTGCATCAATATTCATTAGGGAAATTGGTCTATAATATTCTTTCTCTATTTTGATTCTTCCTGGTTTGGGTATTAGTACCATATTTGTGTCATAATAAGAATTTGGTAGGACTCCTTCTTCACTTATTTTCCCAAACAATCTATAAAGTGTGGGAATTCATTGTTCTTTAAATGTTTGATAGAATTCACATGTAAAACCATCTGGCCCTGTAGATTTTTTCCTAGGAATTTCATTGATGTCTTGTTCAATCTCTTTTTGTGTGATGGAGTTATTTAGGCATTTTATTTCCTCTTCTGTTAACCTGGGCTATTTATATTTTTGTAAATATTCATCCATTTCCCTGAGGTTGTCAAATTTATGGGCATACAATTGGGAAAAATAATTCTTAATTATTATTTTAATTTCCTCTTCATTGCAGGTGAGTTCACCCGTTTCATTTCTGATTCTGGTAATTTGGTTTTCTTGTTTCCTTTTTTTTTAAAACAAATTGACCAAAGTTTATCAATTTTATTGTTTTTTTTTCATAAAACCAGTTGTTAGTTGTATTTATTAGTTTAATAGCTTTCTTGATTTCAATTTTATTAATCTCTCCTTTGGTTTTCATTATTTCTAATTTGGTATTTAATTGGGCCTTTTCAATTTGTTATTTTTCTAGCTTTTTCAGTTGCATGCCTAATTCATTGATCTCCTTTTTATCTATTACATTCATGTAATCATTTAGAGATATAAAAGTTCCCCTAAGAATTGCTTTCACTGCATCCCATAAATTGTGGTATGTTGTATCATTATTGCCATTCTCTTGAATGAAGTTATTTATTGTTTCTATGATTTCTTCTTTGGCCAACTCATTCTTTAGTATTAGATTATTTAGTTTCCCATTAATTTTTAGTTTATTCATGGTCCTTTATTAGAAATAATTTTTATTGCATCATGATCTGAAAATGATGAATTGAGTATTTCTGTCTTTCTGCACTGGATTTGAGGATTTTATGCCCTAGTAGACAGTCAGTTTTTGACTATGTGCCATGTACTGCTAAGAAAAAGGATATTCCTTTTTATCCCCATTCAGTTTTCTCCAGAGGTCTATCATATCTACCTTTTCTAAAATTCTATTCACCTCCTTAACTTATTTCTTGTTTATTTTGAGGTTAGATTTATCAAGTTTAGAGAGGGGGAGTTTGAGGCCCCCAGTAGTATACCTTTGCTGTCTATTTCTTCCTGTAACTCCCTTAACTTCTCTTCTAATAATTTGTATGCTTGCTGCATATATGTTAAATAGTGATATTGTTTCATTGTCTATGGTGCCTTTTAACATTATATAGTGTCCTTCCTTATCTCTTTTAATTAGATCTATCCTTCCTTTTGCTTTGTCTGAGATTAGGAGTGCTACCCCTGCTTTTTTTTCTTTAGCTGGTTCACAATATATTCTATTCCAGCTTTTTACCTTAACCCTGTTCGTATTGCCCTGTTTCAAATTTGTTTCTTGTAAACAACATATCGTAGGATTATGTTTTTGATCGATTTTGCTGTCAGCCTCCATTTTATGGGAGAGTTCATTCCATTCACATTCACAGTTATGATTACTGTCTGTGTTGTTTTCTCCATCCTATTTCCGTCCCTATTTATGCTTTTATTTCTCCCTTCTCTCTTCCACTCCTCAAAAGAGTTTTGGTTTTGACCACCACCTTCCTCAGTTTACCTTCCCTCCTGATTTCTTTCCCCTTTCCTCTCTTATTGCCTGTAGGACAAATCTGATTTCTGTACTTATTAGAGTATGTTATTCCATTCTTGAACCAAATCCAATGAAAGTAAAGCTCAAATACTGCTCTTATCCCTTCCTTCTTTCCTCTACTACAATATGCCTTTGTGCCTCTTCAGGTGATGCAATTTACCTTTTTTTACTACCACCTTCCCTCTTCTTCCAGAACCTTCCCTTTACTTCTCTTAATTACGATTTTTATCATTATATCACTTATTTTATACTGACACCTACAGTCTATGTCTAACCCTTTTGATTGTCCATAATAACTGTACTATTCTCAAGACTAACATATATGTATATATATGTATATGATATATAAAACAATGTATTCCTATATAAGGATGTAAACAATTTGACCTTATAGATTAACAAGGTTTTCCCCTCTGCCTCTGTTTGTCTTTCTATGTCTCTCTTGAGTCTTGTATTTAAAGATCCAATTTTCCATTGAGCTCTGGCCTTTTCCTCAAGAAGGTCTGGAATTCCCTTATTTAGTAGAATGTCCATCTCCTTGCCTGAAAAATTATGCTCAATTTTGCTGGGTAGTTGATCCTTGGTTATAGTCTAATTTCCTTTTCCTTTGGTATATCATATTCCAATTTCTCCTGTCTTTTAAGGTAGAAACTGCATGATCCTGCATGATCCTGCTTGTAGTTTGACAATTTGAATTGTTTCTTTCTGGCTGCTTGCAGTATTTTCTCTTTTACCTGATAATTATGGAATTTGTCTATAATATTTCTTGGAGTTTTCAATTTGGTATATCTTTCAAGGGGTGATCAGTGGAATAATGTGATGATTATTTTCCACTCTGGTTGTAGGACCTTGGGGCAGCTGTCTTTGATGAGCTCTGGGAAGATACTGTCAAGGCTCTTTTTTTCATCATGACTTTCAGGTAGACCAATGATTCTTAGATTGTCTGTCATGGGTCTCTTTTCCAGGCCAATTGTTTTTCCAATCAGATATTTCAAGTTTCCTTCTACTTTTTCATTCTTTATATTTTGTTTGACTGATTTTTGATGCCTCATGGCGTCATTAGCTTCTACTTGCTCAATTCTAATTTTTAATGAATTGTTATCTTCATTTTGCTTCTGAGGCTCTTTTTTCATTTGGTTAATTTTACTTTTCAGGGCATCATTCTCTCTAATTAGATTCTGAATCTCCTTAGCCATTTTGCCAATTTTACTTTTTAAAGATTTTTTCTCATAAGTGATTTTTTTCCATTTTTTTTTCTTTTTTCCTCTCTAATTTGTTTTTTAAAATCCTCCTTGAGTTCTTCTAGGGATGCTTTTTTGGGCTTGAGACCAGGTCATACTCCCTTTTAAGGTTTCATATTTGGGTATAGTGTCAATTCTGTCCTCTTTTGAATTGGTTTTTTGATCTTCCATGTCTCCATAAAAAGAATCAATGGTCCTCTATTTTCTCGAGTGCTTCTTCATGTTGGTTAACTTTTTCAGGGCTTAAAATTGGAATTCTACTTCTTGGGCTTGGGGGACTCTGTCCTAGGCTTCTTCTTCTAGGAATTGTGGGCCTAGTTACTGGCTTTGTGAGCTATGGCCTCTCGTTGTGTGAGGTGTGGGGGAGGGGTGGTCTGGCTGCTGGAAGTCTCTTCCCCTAGTGCTGCTCTAGAGCATTGTGGTCTCAACTGTTGTCTGTGCTCATGTCTTCCACTTCCCCTGGCTGTGTGAAGGCACCTCTGGGCTCCTGGTGTTGACCCTTGCTAGCTCCACCCCCTGTGGCTTAGGAACTCCAGCTGTTTGACTACTGATGCCCAATTCTGTCTCCTCTATTTCAGGGTTTCTCCCAAGGGAGTTTTATCTGGGTGAGGAAGGGAGGGATGAGGGCTATTTTACCTGGTCATCATGGCTCCCGGAAGTTCAAGAAAGTGAGTTTCAAACCTTTAGGCTATAGGCTCCAAGCCTCAGGAGTAGTTGTTCTTGTGGCCACAGGTGCTGCATTGCTGTCTCCCGTAGCTCTGACAGACTTCCATCCTGGGCTAGGAGGCCTAGGGATCACCACCAGTTTCACTCTCCCAGGTTTCTGCCAGCCTGGATCACTGGCTGAGTTACACAGCTGCTTCAGCTTTGGTGTGGTCTGGTGCAGCTCTGCATGCTGGGTGCTCTCCTAGCTTACAGATCCATCCTGTTGACCCTGCAGATTCTCCTGGCTTGGAAATTTGCCACATTCAATCTACTAGTGGCTTCTAATTCTCTCTAATCTGCTCAGATTCACTTATTTAGAGGTATCTCATAAAATTTGTGAAACAGCTCAGGTAAGATGCTGTTTTCGTGCAGCCACATTAGCTCCCTGCAAACAACATTGTTGTTACAAAAGTCTACAAGCCCAGTCCAGGTGGAGGGAGAGATGGGAAGCAATTTTTTTCATTGTTCACAGATGATTATGAACTCAATGCAGCCTCTGAAACCAAGATGCAACAGAATATAGGTGAATTCTCTGCCACATGTGCTAATTTTAGCCTGACAATCAACATTAAGCAAATATGGGTCCTCCAGCAGACAGCACAGCACTATTCATACATGAAACCATTGGCCATAGTAAATGGAGAAATTTTGAATGTTGTGGATAAGTTTACTTACCATGGCAGTATAATTTCCAGGGTTGTCTACATAGATGATGAGATTGACACACATATTGCCAAAGCTAGATCAATATTTATTGTGCTCCACAGAAAAGTGTGGGAGAGAAGAGGTATTAGACTGCCTACAAAACTGAAGACCAATTGTGCTGACTTCATTGCTGCACGCCTGTGAAACCTGAACAGTATACCAGCACCATGTCAGAAAACTAAATCACTTCCATTTCCATTGTCTTAGTAAGATGCTGAAGTTTACCTTGCAAGATTAGGTACCAAATATTGAGATTCTTTCTCAAGATGAACTGCCAAGTTTTCAAACTCTACTGCAGAAAAGAAATCTTCAATGGACTGGCCACATAGCCAAAACTTACATAAGACTATCTTCTGAACAACTCACACAAAGCAAATGCTCACACGGTAATCTGAAGTAGTACAAGTACACTCTCTAGATCTCACTGAAGAGCTTTAGTATTAATTATGATACATGGGAGATACTAGCATAGGACCACCCAGTATGTGCTGTGCCCACACCAAAGAAGGTTCTCTACTGCATGAGCAAAGCAGATTAACAACAGGACAAAAGAAACATCAACATGAAATCCAGAAACATCTCCATCCCAAATATTCTAATGAACTACTTTTGCCCAATGTGTAGTAGAGCCTTTATAAACTTCCATTGGACTGATCAACCACAGCTGGATACACTGTACCCTGGCCTTAACATCACGAAAACAGAAGACTAAAAATTTGAAGTAATCCTTTAATTCTGTCTTGCCCTGAATGCATGATTTCTCTAATGCCTGGCTTTTACCCACATTTCTACCTTTTAGAAAATTTAAATCTTTTTCAAAGTCTGTCTAATATACCATATCTTCACCAAAGCCTTTCTTTATTGACCTTCTTTTAACCTACTGGAAACTCATAGCTAGAAGTGATCAATCCACCTCAAAAGTCTCACAGCATTCTCTTTAGGTATTGCTTGCATATATATCATCTTATGATTAAAAATGTGTTTTATGTAAATAAATAGTACATGCCTGGTTTCATTTTCACATAGCATGAACCCAACATATCACCCCATACCTCATTTCTTAATCTCATTCTCTGGGCCAACTCCCCACAAATGTTAACTTATGCCAACTGGTCTGTGGTGGTTTTCTTAGAGGTGTATGTGTAGGAGAGGAGGGGTGGTGGTATACCACAAATATCCAAATTTCAAGAACTCAGTCTAGGTAATGTTGATTGCATATATATGGAAGGTTATGCTTGCCACATTATATCCTGAGACACAAGTGTACTTCTCATTTTTGTAATTCAGTTACCATGGCACCATTAAATCATTTCAATAATCTTTATTAATAGCTTTTGTTTTCACATCCATTAGATTTCTCCCTTTATTACTTTCTTCCTTTTTTCCAATGGAAACATCCTTTGGAATAATTTAAAAAAAATAAAAGAAAAAACAAAAAAAAATAAAACATCTGACAATACTTCTAATATCCTGTGATTTCCCCACACCTCTGAAAAGGAGAGAGGTGCCTTCCCATATCTCTTGCTGTGAGCCATGTTTGTTCTTTCTAATATGCAGTATGCATTTCTGATTATTTTATGGTTGTTTTCCCCCATTTAAATTGCTGTTGTCATTGTGATTAATGTTTCCTGGCTCCAGTTATATCCCTTTTCATCACTTCATATAAGTCTTTCTACACTTTTCTGTATCCATCACATTCTTTTCTTATAACACAGTAACATCCCATTGAAATTATGTACCACAAACTGTTTAGTCAACACGTCCCCCCCACAATGAGCATCTACTTAGTTTTCAATTCTTGGCCAACACAAAAAGTGCTGATATAAATATTTTGGTGTATGAATACTTGCTTAATATAAATGACCTCAGGATACTTGCCTTGCAGTGGAATCTCACTATTTACTTTGATATATGAAATATTTACTAAATGAAAAGACAAGAGGAAGAATAACTATAACATCTACACAGTAGAAAGCAAAAGCAAGACTGATCAAAAAATAAGGGTCCACCTATAAACCTAGGTCATACTCTTCTACCAGTGTACACAGGGTCCAGAGGTCAGGGGTAAGAAAGCTAAGAAGCAAAATGGGAACAAACTTACGTAAATGGAACACTGAGGTAGGTAAATCTATGTGCCTGAGACAACTCAGAAAACTCTTTTAAAGCCTTAATGTCCTTGGTCTCTTTAGGAACAGTCTGTACTATATCAATGGCTGGATGGGACTAATCAATTTTCTTACATGTTGAAACCATCTCTTTGCTAGTTATGAAGCATGTTAACAAAGTTAAGCTCTTTCAGTAAAATGGCAATGTTATACTCACAAACACAGTTAGAGGCAGTCTAGGTTCACCTGGCATCCACAGAGCTATGCCGATTGTCTCTCTGGTCTAGGAGGAATTTCTTACCCGAGAGGGCAGAAGAGGGACATACAGTCAAGCCTCAAAGGAATTTCTCCTTTTTCAATTTGTAAACAGCACTAAAGAAAACTGAAGACAAATCCAGGCCGCTCTTCAAAACGTAGAGGAGATAGCTTTCTTGAGATGATCTCCCAGCATCAAAGCTCTTCTACTACAGAATCAATGCCAAGTAGAGTTGTAGAGTCTGTGTATCTTCAATCAACTTTCAACCTGCAAATGTTGCCAAGAAGTAATATGGACAATTCCAGCCCGCACTCCGCCCACAGTAGAGCTTTCTCCAATCAGATCTAAAGAATAAATCCTGCATTTCTCCTCTCAGCTCACTAGAGAGAAAATAAAAATTCTGAGATCTTTCCCAGCTCTTAGTTCAACTGCTTTTCTCTTCTTTGGCATCAGTGCTGGCTCATTTTATTCTCGTTTTTTGTACTTCTGTCTATGTGCTATCTTCTCTTCTCTGTTGGCTTCTATTATGACTTATGTCAATGCCTTCAGTTTCATTCTACTACTTCAAATCATAGCCTCCTGATATGGTGATGTACCTCCATCTTATTGTGGCAAAATGTCCATCTCTTTCATGTATGACACATAATTATTATGCAATTATCCCACAGTTCCAAAATGGCTCTTGGATGAAAAATTTCCCAGTAATAAATTCCATAGTCTTAAATGTAACTGTATTCACATTAGATATAGAAAAGCAATGCATTGCTGCAGTTTTCGTGATTTTCAGTATTTTTGCCATTAATTTGTTTTAAAACAGGTCAGCACAGTACATTTTCCATCTGTTTCCTCAAGAAAATGTCTTTTTGTCTGCTCCTTTAAATAAACAAAATTCCCACATAAGAAAGGGTTACTATTTATATCCCAGTTACCTAACACAGTGAATACTAGCCAGTATGCACTTCACTTATGTTCAGTAAAAATAATTTCTGGAGTGATGCTTCTTTTCATCTATTGAAAGCTAACAGATACTGAGGAATCTATATCCAGTTTGACACTCTCAATGATATAAGGCAGGAAAGGAAAATATTGGAGGCAGAGCCAAGATGGTGGAGTAAAGGCAGGGACTCATCTGAGCTCTCCTGCAAACCCCTCCAAATACCTTTAAACAATGACCCTAAACAAATTCTAGAGCAGCAGAATCCACAAAAAAAAACAGAGTGAAACATTTTTCCAGCCCAAGAAAATTTCAAAATTTCAAAGGTTGGAAGGAAATGTCTGTTGCACCAGGGTAAGAGAGAAGCACAGTCCAGTGCAGGCTGTACCAGCACAGGGCAGGCCCCAGCAAATCAGGATCAGACCTTGGAGCAACTGAATCACTGGCAGCAGTGGTGGTTTTCAGACCTGTCAGCCCACAGATGCCAAAGATAACTTAGAAGATCAGTAGGAAAGGTCTGTCATACCTGGGTGAGAGTGGAGCATAGTTTAGCATAGCCTGAGCCAGCACAGGAGCAAACCAGGAGCAGGCATTGGGAACCACTGAATCAGCAACTGCAGCAGTTGCTAATAAAGCTCTCAGCACTCAGACAGTAAAGGGGTCAAAGCATTGGTCAGAAGGAGATTATAAGGATCACTTTGCTAGCACTGAGGCAGTAGTCTATTGCTTTAACCATACTCAGATCTGGGTTGCAGTTCTTGGTGAAAAGGAGGACTAGCACATTAGATTTTGCAGGCACAGTGGACCAGGTACCTTCCTCACAGTTCTAGGGAAGAAAATAGTGATTATGGTCAATCACAGGCCAGAGCACAGGCCAGGAGAGTAGTAAAGACCTCTCCTTATATCACACTACCTTGGAAGATTTGAAAACTTAAAGTTCCTAGAAGTATCTCTGAAAACTGCTGAACAAAATCTCTGAAGTTGGGACAGTGCAACCTCTGTCCTGGAAGGAGAGCCCTTCCTTAATAAAGAGTTAAAAGTGAAATAAAAGGCTAGGAGAATTAGTAAACAACAACAAAAATATCCTGATCATAGAAAGCTACCATGGTGACGAGGAACATCAAAACACACTCAAAAGAAGATAACAAAGTCAAAGCTCCAACAACCAAAGCCTCCAAGAAAAAATATGAATTGGCTATGGGCCATGGGAGAGCTCACAAAGGATTTTGAGAATCAAGTAAGATAGGTAGAGGAAAACCTGGGAACGGAAATGAGAATGACATAAGGCAATCATGAAAATCAAGTCAGCTTTAAAAATACTGAAGAAAATAATAACTTAAAAAACACTATGTCAGGGGTGGAGCCAAGATGGTGACTGGAAAGCAGGGACTCGCTTAAGCTCCCCACCAGGTCCCTCCAAACACCTATAAAAATGGCCCTGAAGAAATTCTAGAGCTGCAGAACCCATGAAATAGCAAAGGGAAGCAGGGCTCCAGCCTAGAACAGCCAGGATGGTCGCTGGGAATGGTCTATCACAAGGAGCTGGGAGTGGAGCAGGAGCAGAGCCCTGCTTGGGCCACACCAGGACCAGCCAGACCAGAAGCCAGGGAGAACAGGCATAGCACCCTGAAGCAGTAAGATGTGGCAGTTACCAGACTTCTCAACCCACAAACACCAAAAGCAACTGAAGAGTTTAGTGGGAAAAGCTGCTGGGACAGAGTGAAAGGAGTTCGTGGTTTGGCCACCAACCAGTGGGGAGAAGAGGTCGTGCAGCTACATAACTACAGCTGCAGTTGCTTCTGGCCCCAGGCCTGAATTAAATGGTGGATCAGAGCAGGAGTGCAGAGCCTGCTTGGATCTGAGTCGCAGTTCAGGTTGGCTGTTCTTGAGGGAGGAGGAGTGCTGCTGTGGCAGAGCTTGCTGTGTAGAAATAGCTCTGAAAATAGTAGCACAGCTCCTCAAGCTGGGGACAAAGTAGTCTATACTCTACAAGCAGTCATACCCCTATAAAAAACTCAAGGGTCAAGTAGTTGCCTGGGAACATGGCCAGGCAGCAAAAAAGGACCCAGATTCAGACTCAGACTTTGGAATCTTTATTTAGTGACAAAAAGGAGAAAAAAATATAGCCAGAAGAAATCAACAAAGTCAAACAGCCTACATCAAAAGCCTCCACAAAAATATGAATTGGGCTCAGGCCATGGAAGAGCTCAAAAAGGATTTGGAAAAGCAAGTTAAAGAAGTAGAGGAAAAATTGGGAAGAGAAATGAGAGTAATGCGAGAAAACCATGAAAAACAAGTCAATGACATGCTAAAGGAGACCCAAAAAATCCTGAAGAAAACAACACCTTAAAAAATAGACCAACTCAAACAGCAAAAGAGCTCCAAAAAACCAATGAGGAGAAGAATGCCTTGAAAGGCAGAATTAGCCAAATGGAAAAGGAGGTCCAAAAGACCACTGAAGAAAATACTACCTTAAAATTAGATTGGAGCAAGTGGAAGCTAGTGACTTTATGAGAAATCAAGATATTATAAAACAGAACCAAAGGAATGAAAAAAATGGAAAACAATGTGAAAAAAAAACCACTGACCTGGAAAATAGATCCAAGAAAGATAATTTTAAAATTATTGGACTACCTGAAAGCCATGATCAAAAATAGAGCCTAGATACCATCTTTCAAGAAATTACCATGGAGAACTGACCTAATATTCTAGAGCCAGAGGGTAAAATAGAAATTGAAAGAATCCACTGATCGCCTCCTGAAAAAGATCCCAAAAAGAAAACTCCTAGGAATATTGTTGCCAAATTCCAGAGCTCCCAGATCAAGGAGAAAATACTGCAAGCAGCCAGAAAGAAACAATTTGAATATTGTGGAAACACAATCAGGATAATACAAGATCTAGCAGCTTCTACATTAAGACATCGAAGGGCTTGGAATACAATGTTCTGGAGGTCAATGGAGCTGGGATTAAAACCAAGAATCACCTACCCAGCAAAACTGAGAATCATTTTCCAAGGCAAAATATGGATTTTCAATAAAATAGAGGGCTTTCAAGCTTTCTCAGTGAAAAGACCAGAGCTGAATAGAAAATTTGACTTTCAAACACAAGAATCAAGAGAAGCATGAAAAGGTAAAGAAGAAAAAGAAACCACAAGGGACTTACTAAAGTTGAACTGTTTTGTTTACATTCCTACATGGAAAGATGATGTGTATGATTTCATGAGACCTCAGTATTAGGGTAGCTGAAGGGAATATGCATATACATATATATATATATATATATATATATATATATATATATATGTGTGTGTGTGTGTGTGTGTGTGTGTGTGTATGTATATATGTATGTGTATACATACATATATATAGACAGAGGGTACAGGGTGAATTGAATATGAAGGGATGATATCTAAAATAATCAAATTAAGGGATGAGAGAGGAATATATTAAGAGAGGGAGAAAGGGAGAGATAGAATAGGGTAAATTATCTCACATAAAAGTGGCAAGAAAAAGCAGTTCATTGGAAGGGAAGAGGGGGCAGGTGAGGTGGAATGAGTGAATCTTGCTCTCATGGGATTTGACTTGAGAAGGGAATAACACACACTCAATTGGGTATCTTACCCCACAGCAAAGAAGGAGGAAGGGGATAAAAAAGGGGATATGATAGAAGGGAGGGCAGATAGGGGGAGGAGGTAATCAAAAGCAAACACTTTCAAAAAGGGACAGGGTCAAGGGAGAAAACTGAATAAAGGGGACTAGATAGGAGGGAGCAAAATATAGTTAGTCTTTCACAACATGAGTATTGTGGAGGAGTTTTACATAATGATACACATGTGACTTATGTTGAATTGCTTGCCTTCTTAGGGAGGGTGGGTGGGGAGGAAAGAGGGGAGAGAATTTGGAACTCAAAGTTCTAAAAGCAGATGTTTAAAAAAAAGTTGTTTTTGCATGCAACTGGAAAATAAGATATGTAGTCAATGGGGAATAGAAATCTATTTTGCCCTGCAAGAAAGTAATGGAAAGGGGGGTGTGGGGAGTGGGGTGACAGAAGGGAGGGCTGATTGGGGAATGGGGCAATCAGAAGATATGGGGGAGGTAGAAATGGGGTGAAAAATTTGTAATTCAAAATCTTTTGGAAATCAATGCTGAAAGCTAAAAATATTAAATAAATAATGATAATTAAAAAAAACTATGTCAAATGGTGAAAGAAGTATAAAAAACGAATGAGGAGAAGAATGCCTTGAAAAAGCAGAATTGGCCAATTGGAAAAAAGAGGCACAAAAATTCACCGAAGAAAAAAAATCTTAAAAAAGTAGAATTGGAGGGGAAGCTAAGTGGCTCAGTGAATAGAGCACTGGCTCTGGAGTCAGAAGGACCTGAGTTCAAATCTTACCTGAGACACATTAAAAGATAGGAGGACTTGTAATACAATATTTTGGATGGCAATGGGGCTGGGATTAAAACCAAGAATCTCCAACCCAGAAAAACGTAGTATAATCCTTAGGGGAAAAAATGGGCATTCATTGAGATAGAGAATTTTCAAACATTGTTGATAAAAAGACCAGAGCCAAATAGAAAATTTGACTTTCGAATACAAGACTCAAGAGAACCATAAAAAGTTAAACAGGAAATGGAAATCATCGGGGACTTAACAACGTTAAACTGTTTGCATTCTTACATGGGAAGATGATACTTGTAACTCATAGAAACTTTCTCATTATTAGGGCAGATAAGAGTGTATATAGACAGAGGGCGCAAATGTGAAATGAATATGAAGCGATAATATCTAAAAAAATTAAAAACTAAAATTTAGAGGTGAAAGAGGAAGGTACTGGGAGAAAGAGAAAAAGAGAGGTAATAATAAAGGTAAATGATTGCACATAAAAGAGGCAATAAAAACTTTTGTAGTGGAAGGGAAAAGGGGAGAGCTGAGGAAGGGTGATTGAACCTTATTATGATCAGAATTGGCTCAAAGAGGGAATAACATATACCCTCAATTGGGCATAGAACCCTATCTTATCCTACAGGAAAGTAGGAGGGGAAGGGGATAAGAGAAGGAAGGGGTAATAGAAGGTAGGACAGAATGAAAAGGGGATATCAGAACCAAAACACTTTTGAAGAGGGACAGGGTGAAAGGGGAGAGTAGAATAACTGGTGGGCAGGAATAGGCTGCAAGGAAATAGAATTAGCAATAGTAACTGTGAAAAAAGATTAAGCAAGTTTCTTTGATAAATTCCTCATTTCTCAAAAATATAGAGGACAGAGTCAAATTTATAAAAACAAGAATTACTCACCAATTGATAAATGATCAAAAGTTATGAACAGTTTTCAGAAGATGTAATCTACAAGATATCTATAGCCATAGGAAAAAATGTTCTAAATCATTATTGATTGGAGAAATGCAAATTAAAGCAATTAAAACATTTCTGAAGTACTACCTTGTAACTATTATATTGGCTAATAGGACAGAAAAAAGTTGAATGATCATGGAGGGGTGTGGGAAAAGGAGACATTAATGCATTGTAGAGTTGTGAACTGATTCAACCACTTTATAGAGCAATTTCCAACTATGCCCAAAAGGCTATAAAACCATGCCTACATATTGACCTAGTGATACCATTACTAGGGCTGTATCCCAAAGGTGCTAAAAAACAAAAAGGAAAAGGACCTATGTGTACAAAAATATTTATAGCAACTCTCTTTTGGGGGCAAAGAATTGGAAAATGAAGGGATGCCCATCAACTGGGGAATGGTTGAACAAATTGTGTTATGTGATTGTGATGGAATTCTATTGTGCTGTAGTGAAGAAATGATGAGCAGGATGCCCTAAAAACAAACAAACCTGAAAAGACTTATATGAGCTGATGTGAAGTAAAATGTACTGTGTACAAAGTAATAGCAACGTTGTAAGATGATCAGTTTTGAATGACTTAGCTAATTTTCAGCAATACAACAATCCATGACAACTCTGAAGGACTTATGATAAAAAATGCTATCCATCCCTGGATAAAGAACTCTCAGTGTCTGGATGTAGACTGAAGCATACTTTTTTACTTTCCTTATTTTTCTTCACTTTTTTTGTCTGTGTTTTCTTTCACAACATGACTGTTATTAAAATGTTTTGCATGACTATACCTGTATAACCTATATTAAATTGCTTGCCTTCTCAATAAGAGGTGGGGTGAAGAAAGAGGAAAGGAGAGAATTTGAAAGTCAAAATTATAAAATTAATGTTAAAAATTGTTTTTCCAACAACTGGGGAAAATAAAGACCTATAAAAATAAATAAAAAGAGGAAAAAAAAAGAAAGGAAAGGAAAATATTTAATTAATGTACACCTAACTGAAGTCGAAGAACATGCAATATGTCCTTTAGGTGAATACATTATATTTTTAGGTGATAAACAACAGTAGAAAGGGAACAGGAATTTATTGTACAGTGCTATCATGCACAAAAAGTTTCTTCATTAGTAACTAAATAAATTTAAGAGATTTTATGGAAACAAATTAAATTGTATTTAATTCTATTTTGCATGTATTTATGAAGTACCTACTATGTGTTAGATACTTTCCTCTACATTGGAGATCCAAATGAATGAAGATCCCATGACCTCAAGGATTTTGCCATCTTTTTGGAAAAAATGAAAAGAATAAGCACTACCATTTGCCAGACACTATGCTAAGCACTCATAATATCTCATTTGATCCATTTAAAGCAATTAGATGGACCAGTAATTAGAGTGCTGGGCCTAGAGTCCGTAAAACCTGAATTCAAATCCAGTCATAGACAGTTAGTAGTTATGTGACTATGGGCAAATTTTTAACCTCTTTGCCTCAGTTTCCTCATCCACAAAATGGGAATGAAGGATCAAATGAAATAATTCTAATATGTTTCCAACAGTGCCTGGCACATAGTGAGTGATATATAAATATTATATATTATTATCATTTGATATTCACAACAACCCTATAAAATAGATGCTATTATTATCACCATGTTACAGATGAGGAAACCAAGGCAAGTAGATATTAAGTAAATTGTCTGGGTTCACATAGACAATAGTTTCTGAAGCCAGATTTGAATTTTGGTTTTCCTGTTTCAGTGTGCAACACTACACAATGGAGCTTCCTTGAGATATATAACATTTACTCAGATGAATAAAAACAAGATAATTTGAAAAGGAAGTGCACACAAAGTACTGAGGAATCACTTCAACTCATAGGTGGTGAATATTCGGGTAAGGAAGCAATAATTATAAAGCGACAGCATAATTTTATTTTTTAAGATTAATTTATTTATTTTTGGTTTTCAACATTCATTTCCACAAGATTTTAAGTTACAAATTTTCTCCCCATCTCTACCCTAACCCCCACTCCACTACAGCAGGCACTCTGATTACCCCATCCCTAGTCTGTTCTTCCTTCTGTTACTCCGCTACCCCCCATCCCTTTCCCCCTTACTTTTTCTTGGCATGCTAGATGTCTATACCCCATTGCCTGTATATCTTGTTTCCCAGCTGCATGTAAAAACAATGTTTTAACATTTGTTTTTACAGCTTTGAGTTCCAAATACTCTCCCTTCTTCCCTCCCCACCCACCCTCATTAAGAAGGCAAGCAATTAATATAGGTTATACATGTGTCATTATGTAAAACACTTCCATAATATTCATGTTGTGAAAGAGTAACTGTATTTCCCTCCATCCTATCCCATCCTGCATTTATTCAATTTTCTCTTTTGAGCTTGTCCATTTTCAAAAATGTTTGTTTCTGACTACCCTCTCTCCCAATCTGCTCTCCCTTCCCCTTATCCCATCCCCCCCCATTTTCCTGTAGGTTAAGAAATCCAATTGAGTGTGTATGTTATTCCCTCTTTAAGCCAAATCTAATAGGAATAAGGTTCACTAACTCCCTTTCACCTCCTACCTCTTCCCTTCCATTATCGCAGCTTTTCCTTTTTCTTTCATGTGAGATAATTTATGCCATTCTATCTCTTCCTTTCCCCTTCTCCCAATATATTCCTCTCTCACCCCTTAATTTTATTTTTTAAATATCATCACTTCATATTCAACTCACCCTGTGCCCTCTGTCTATATATGTGTATATTCCTTCCAACTACCCTAATGCAGAAAAAGGACTCATGAGTTACAAATATCATCTTTCCATGTAGGAATATAAATAGTTCAACCTTAATAAGTCCCATATTTTTCTTTCCTGTTTACCTTTTCATGCTTCACTTGATTACTGTATTTGAAAGTTGAATTTTCTATTCAGTTCTGATCTTTTCATCAAGAATGCTTGAAAGTACTCTATTTCATTGAAAATCCATTTTTTGCCCTGAAGTATTATACTCAGTTTTGCTGGGTAGGTGATTCGTGGTTTTAATTGCAGATCCTTTGATCTCTGGAATATCATATTGCAAGCCCTTTGACCTCTTAATGTAGAAGATTTTATATCTTCTGTTATATTGATTGTGTTTCCATAATACTCAAATTGTTTCTTTCTAGCTGCTTGCAATATTTGCTCCTTGACCTGGGGACCCTGAAATTTGGCTACAAAATTCCTAGAAGTTTTCCTTTTGGGATCTTTTTCAAGATGTGATAGGTGTATTCTTTCAATTTCTATTTTACCGTCTGGTTCTAATATATTGAGGCAGTTTTCCTTAATAATTTTTTGAAAGCTCTCTGCTCTTTTTTTTTGATCATGGCTTTCAGGTAGTCCAGATAATTTTAAAGTTATCTCTCCTGGACCTATTTTCCAGGTCAGTCTTTTTTCCAATAAGATATTTCACATTGTCTTCTATTTTTTCATTCTTCTGGTTCTGTTTTATAATTTCTTGATTTCTCATAAAGCCACTAGCCTCCATTTGCTCCATTCTGATTTTTAAGGAATTATTTTCTTAATGTGAGCTTTTGTTACCTCCTTTTCCATTTGGCCAATGCCGTTTTTTAAGACATTCTTCTCCTCATTGGCTTTTTGGATCTCTTTAACCACTTGTGTTAGTCTTTTTAAGGTGCTATTTTCTTCAATATTTTTGGGGTCTCCTTTAGCAAGCTGTTGACTCATTTTTCATGGTTTTCTTGCATCCCTCTCATTTATTATCCCAATTTTTCCTCTACTTCTCTTACTTGATTTTCAAAATCCTTTTTGAAGTCTTCCATGGCCCAAGACCAGTTTATATCTTTCTTGGAGGCTTGGGATATAGGATCTTTGACTTTGTTGTCTTCTTCTGGTTGTATGTTTTTATCTTCTTTGTCACCAAAGTAAAATTCTCTAGTATGAGAATCTTTATGCTGTCTGCTCATTTTTCCAGCCAATTACTAAAATTTTCAGCTCTTTGTCCAAGTCAACTCTGTTTCCAGAGTGGAGAGTGCTCTGTCCAAAGCTTCAGGGGCTTTTCACAGCTGTTTTCAGAGCTACTTGTAGGCACTTGTCAATTTTCAGATCTTCTGAGGTGGTATGATCCAAGGAGTGGTTTTTACTCCTGTACTGGCCTGTGATCTGGTCTGTGAGTGTATTCAAGGACTCTTTTGTGCCTTGGAACTTCTAGGACGCTCCCTCCACAGCCACCACACACTCTTTCACACTAGCGCTTCTCCTCACCCCAGGACTACCATCCAAGACTGAGACCCAGAACGAAGCCGGGCAAAGCAAGAGAATACTGCCTCAGTGCAAGCAAAGAGATCCCTGCACTCTTGCTTTAATCAGCCACTTGATCCCCGCACTCTCTGTGGGCCTGGATCTCCAAAAGTAACAGCAGCTGCTTCTGCTGCCGCTGCCACTGCCACTGCCAACACCTCTAACATAGTCACTACCTCCGACTCCATGGGGTTGGGGCCTGACCATGACCTTTCCTCACCCACATCCAAGAGAGTTTTCTCATGAACCTGCTAAGTTGTCTTTGTTGTTTGTGGGTTGAAAAGTCTGGAAACCATTACAGCTTCCAGTGATTCAGTGCCCTGAGACTTGCTCTGCCAGGTCTGCTCCAGCCTGGTCTGTGCCAGCACGGCCCATGCTGGACTGTGCTCTGCTAACAGCGTGGTGCAATAGACCTTTCCCATCTATTTTCCAGGCTATATTGGGCTAGAGACTTGTTTTGCTCTGTCATCTTGTTGGTTCTGTAGTTCTAGAATTTGTTTAGAATATTTTTTACAGGTGTCTGGAGCGATTTAAGGGAGAACTCAAGCAAGTTGCCACTTTTACTCCACCATCTTGGCTCCACCCAATAACTTTACTTTGTTTAAAAGGGCTTTTGCCAGATAGAACTAATTCCTTTTCTTGATGAGATTACTGAACTAGTACACTGATTTAGAGCTCAAAGATACTTTGGAGTCAACAGAATCCAATGATGGTAGTTCATCACCTGATGACCAAACTTGTGTTGATTTTCTAATAATGAAACTACTATGTCACTCAGATGATAAATTGTATCCATAATTAGGACCTTTCCAGCTTTGTAGTTTCTTCCAGGGAAAAGGGTGGTCCCCCTCAGATGATGAAACATCAGGTAAGGATTGTAGTGGAGGACTTTATGAAGGCATATCAGATATATTTACACATGTGAGATATATTTAAGCTGCAACATCTTATCAGTGAAGCTATGCATGAAAGAAGCAACATAAATTTTATCATCATAGAAACGTATGATAAGAAAAGCAGTAACATATTCAAAGTTGAAAATAACCAATGGAAAATCCATGTGCCACACTGGTATCCATATAATGCCAAGAGCTCTAGAGGAAGTAACTCAACTTTTGATATGGACATCTTGTTGGGGAATTAAAAAATATTCATAGCTAAGAGACACCCAAGATGAGATGGCATGGGATTGCTCCAATCAGTATTATTGGAAGGACCAGCCACATTATCAAGATTAAAGATCTACTAAAGGATCTAAGTATATGACTATTTTAAGATTTCCAGAATATAAATATATTTGATGCATTTGTTCATAATAATTTTATTTTCTTCTGCTTTTTAAATGTCTAAGAGAAAATGGACATAGAAGTTTCCTATGGCAGGCACAGCTTGTAATTACAGAATCATATAAATTGTTCATGCATTAAGAGAACAAACAACCAAACACTAGGGGGAAAAGAACCAGAAGTCATCAAAAATGTCACAGCTCAGCATGGCAAACATATTTCTATAGGAAGTGAATGTTGTCTTTGTGATCATTTCTATAACAAATAGCAGTTCAAGTGGAGAGTTGTTTTTTTTTGCCAATTACTGAATTTTCTTTTTTTCTAATAACTTTTCAAAGTACTAAGCAAATAGAATTATTAAATTACATTCAACTTATTCAAAGCACAGAAATGACATGCTTGTGTCTTAGTTCCTAAATTCCTTGCTTCTTTTTCCATGAGGAAAATAAATATCAATATCTCAAATGGTGCCAAGGAAAAGAAGGAATAAGGATGCCATTTTTAAGAAAGATATTTTTGTAACATTTTCAGAACTACCAGCTAAAACTACTAAAATTTGAAAGTATATATTGGAGTGGACTACATTCCTAGCTTAAGGAAGGAAATCTACTATTACACAATTTATAAAAGAACTCTAGGCATTTTTTGTATTTCTGTATAAACATGGATAATGCATTTGTGGCTGTTTGTGTGGATATATATGTATGTGTGTATATGTGTATGTATGTAAATATATATACACACACATGTATGTATATGTGTATGTATATATACATATATACACACATATATTCATACATATACATTTATGCATAGAGAGACAAAGTATTGCTAATCTCCTTCCATTCTCTGTCTTGTCCCCTACCCCTTAAATTTGAACTGGCCTACTTTATGCAAGTGAGAATGTCCAAAAATATCCATACTGGAACTCAAAAAATAGATGTGCATTACACCTCCTTATTCTCTTGAAAGAACATATTTTCCACTTCACCAATATATTGAGAATCCAGGTTTCCTTTCGTGGCATGATGTAGCAACAATAGGACTCTAATGAAAGTATATTTAATTTAACTTGCCATGAACATTCATTCATATTTAATAATTTCATATTCCTCAATCAAAATTTCATGAAATCTGGAGGACAGATGAAGAAGAGAAAATATAAGAATAACTGGACTACCTGAAAGCTTTCTTGTTCTTAAAACTGCTTGTTCATATCCTTGGACCATTTATCAATTGGAGAGTGGCACTTTTTTTATAAATTTGAGTCAATTTCCTATACATTTGAGAAAGGAAGCCTTTATCAAGGAAGAAAAAAATATGCTGTAAAATTTATTTCCCATTATCCTGATTTCATTCTTATTTTGGCTCCATTGCTTAGTTTCTGTAAAAGTTTAATTCCATGTGATCAAAATTATTCATTATACTTCCCATCATCCACTCTATCTTTTGTTTGTTCATTAAATATTTATTTATCCATAGTTTCACATGTAAAAATTTCCATGATCCCCCTAATTTCCATATGATACCACAATTTCGTCTAAATCATGTACCCATTTAGACCTTGGTATATAGTGTGAAATGTTGGTCTATGATTAGAATCTGTCAAACTACTTTCCAGTTTTTGCACAAGTTCTATATATTTCATCGATACAATGAAATCTGCCAGTGGCAGATTGTCCTCATTATTATGTCTTTGTAATATAGTTTGAAATCTGGTATTTCTAGCCCATCTTCCTTTACATTTTAGTTGATTCTGTTGATATTCTTTACCTTTTGTTCTTCCATGTGGATTTGTTATTTTTTTTCCTAACTCTATAAGGTAATTATTTGGTATTTTGACTGGTATGGCTCCTAAGTAAATAAATTAATTCAATTAGAATTGTCATTTTTATTATATTGGCTTGGCTTACCCATGAGCAATTAATAATTCTCCAATTATTTATACCTATTTCTATGCAAAGTGTTTTGTAATTGCATTCATATAGTCCCTGGGTTTGTCTTGGCAGGCAAACCCCAAAATATTTTATATTGTCTGTAGTTATTTTTAATGGATTTTTTTCTTTCTATCTCTTCCTGATGGACTTTGTTAGTAATATGCAGAAAGGATGATGGTTTATAAGGATTTGTTTAATATCCTGCAACTTGGCTGAAGTTGTTAATTGTATAAATTTTCTTTTAGTTAACTCTCTAAGGCTCTCTAAATATATCCTGTATCTGCAAAGAATGATAGTTTCATTTCCTCATTGCCTATTCTAATTTCTTCAATTTCTTTTTCTTCTCTTATTCCTCTAGATAGCATGTATAGTACAGTATTGAATAATAGTGGTGATAAAGGGCATTCTTGTTTCACCCCTGGTCTTTTTGAGAAGGCTTCTAACTTATTCCCCTTATTGATCATGCTTGCTGATGGTTTTAGATAGATACTACTTATTCTAACAAAAGCTCCATTGCTTCCTTTGCTCTCTAGTGTTTTTATTAGGAATGGGTATACTGTATTTTGCCAAAGTCTATTTTATGGATTTATTGACGTAATCACATGATTTTTATTGTTTTTGTTATTGATATGGTCAATTATGCTAAAAATATTCCTAATGTTGTATCAGTTTTGCATTCCTGGCATAAAACCTACTTATTCATAGTATGTGATCTATGTGATATATTGCAGTTATCTCCTTGCTAGTATTTTATTTTAATTTTTTTACATCAATATTCATCAAGGAAATTGTTCTATAGTTTCCTTTCTCTATGGGTTTTGTATCAAAACTATATTTGTGTCATAAAAAGGAATTGAGGAGGACCACTTTTCCTATTTTTTGAAAAAAATAATTTATGTAGTATTAAGATTAATTGTTCCTTAAATACTTGGTAGAAGTCATTTGGAAATATATCTGTTTATGGGACTCTTTCTTATGGAACACATTGAAAGCTTGTTCAATTTCTTTTCTTTTTCTTTAAGAATTTTATTTCCTTTTCTATTCATATGGGATGTTTATATTTTTGTAAATATTCATACATTTCACTTAGATTGTCTGATATGTAAGCATATCCTCAGGCAAAATAGTTTATAATAATTGTATTAATTTCATCTTCATTGGTGATGTATTCAGTATTTTCATTTTCAATGCTGGTAATTTGGTTTTCTTCTTTCTGTCTTTTTTTTAAATCATCTCAGCCAATGGTTTGTGTATTTTCCCCCTTAAAACTGGGTCCTAGTTTTATTTCTTCATTCAGTGTTTTTTTCTTAAGCTTCAATTTTATTGACTCTCCTTTGATTTTCAGGATTTTTATTTTGGTGTTTAATTAGGGTTTTTTAATTTGTCCTTTATCTAGCTTTTTTTAAAAATTGCATACAGATTTAATTGATCTATTCTTTCTGTCTTCTATTGATATACAGATTTAGAAATATAAATTTTCTCCTAAGTACTGCTTTGGCTGCATCCCATAAATTTTGGTATATTGTCTTATTATTGCCATAATTTTTAGTGACATTATTGTGTCTATAATTTGTTCTTTGAAAAAGAAATTCTTTAGGATTAGATTATTTAATTTCCATTTTTTAAAAAATCTAAGCTTCTAAGGCCCTTTATTAATTTGTACTGCATTGTGTAGACTTATCTAGTTTTGAAATGAGAAAGTTGAAGTAACATACTAGCATAGTTTCGCTATGTCCTCTTTTAGGGTTTCAACAATCTGGCTGGCAACTGCTGTGGGGGTGTAAAACCAACAACAACCAGCTAACCAAACACTGCAAGCCCAGGTTCTTTGATCTGCTTTACTAAGGACAGCAGCGTTAAGGAGTTAATAATCTTTCTTTAATCCAGCATACAAATGTCATTCACTTAGTTCAGGGGAAAAAGCCTGCACCCTAAACTTCAGAGCAAATACAAACAAATTACAAACATACATTTATAAACAGACCAAATACAATTCATAGTTACCAACATCTGAGTTCAGCCCAGAGCTCAACAATGGCTGGCTCAGAGTCATGCATCACTACTGCTGCAGCTCAGAGCTCTGGAAAAAGAAAGCCAACCCCTGGTTTTATATCTTGTTCGGGGTCAAAGGTGACTTGCATGTGTGACCTAAAATCATCACAAAATGCAACTTAAACCCATGTGGTCTAAAAGCCTCTGATGTCACAAACATGTCACTCAAACCCATGTAAACTAGGCTTTCCCTTGAGGCAAAGAGGTCATCAAAGACTCCTAATTTAATCAAGGAAACAAAGGCCAAACTCTTCAAGGGCACTTGGTTGAATAAGTGCTAAGAGCCCATCTTGATTCCCAATACACTTATTTACTATTTCCTTTAAGAATTTGGGTGCTCTGACATTTGGCATATATATGTTTAATATGAACATTACTTCATTTTCTATGTCACCTATGAGTAAAATATAGTTTTCCTCCTTATCTCTTTTAGTTAGGTCTACTTTTCACTTTTGCTTTGTTGGAGATCATGATTCCTCTCCCTGCCTTTTTTATCTGAGCTCAGGCATAATAGATTCTGCAATAGCCTCTTATTTTAACTCTTTATGTGTCTTTCTCTTTCAAGTGTGTTTCTTGTCAACAATATATTATTGTATTGTTCTTTTTAAGCCATTCTGTTATCTGCTTCTGTTTTATTGATGAGTATATCCCATGTACATTCAGTTATGATTATTATGTATTTTCTTGAATCCTACTTTGTTCTGTTTATCATTTGATCTTTATTTTCATCCTGTCCTATCTCAAAAGTCTGTGCTACTTCTGACCACTACCTCTATTAATCTTCCGTCCCTTTTATCAACCTACTTTTTCATATCCCCATTCCCTCCTACTTTATTTTTGTTAAGATAAATTTCTATACCAAACTCAGTAGTTGTGTATGTATGTATGCATGTATGTGTAAACATATGTATATACACACATGTGTGTATGTGCATATATGTATATTGTGTATTTTATCTATATATGCGTATATATGTATATATATGTAAGTGTGTTCTTCACTCCTTGAATGAATTATAAAGGAAGTAAGGTACCAGTGTTGCTTCCCTCATTTTCCCCTCAACTGTAAAAGCTATTCCTTGCATTGTTCTTTTCTGTGAGGTAATTTTCCCTTTCCTTTCCCATTCCCATTTTTCCAGTTCATCTTCCTTCCTCATCCTTTCTTTCTGTTGGAGATTATCCAAACATAATCAGCTCATACCCATGTCCTGTATGTAGACTCCTTTTAACTTCCCAAGTAATGATAAAGTTCTTAGGCATTACATGTATCATATTCTGATAAAGGAATGTAAACAGTTTAACCTTACTGAGCCTATAATGATTTCTCTTAGTTAACTTTATGCTTCTCTTGAGTCTTCTGTTTCAGGGTGAAAATGTCTATTCATCTCTGATATTTCCATTAGGAATGTTTAAAACTCCTCTATTTTCTTAAATATTTACCACAGCCACCCCCAAAGGATTGTACTCAGCTTTGCTGATTAGGTGATTCTTGGTTGTAATCTTAGCTCCTTTGCAGAATATTATATTCTAAGTGTTCCTCTTCTTTCATATACTGTTAAATATTATGTGATCCTGAATGTAGCTCCATGATATTTGAATGTTTTCTTTCTGATTGTTTGTAGTATGTTGTCATTCACTTGGAATCTCTTGAATTTATCTATCACATTCTTGGGAGCTTTCATTTTAAGATTTCTTTCAGGAGGTAAATATCTAATTGGCCTTCTGCTCCTAAGATACGAGAGCAATTTTCCAGTATAATTTCTTGAAGCATGACATCTACGTTCTTTTTTGGATTATGGCTTCCAGATAGGTCCAATAATTTTTAAATTATCTCTCCTACATCTATTTTCCACATCAGTTTTTTTTCCAATGGAATTTATATTTTCTTCTATTTTTATTAGTTTTACTTTATTTTATTATTTCTTGATGTCTCGTGGAATTATTAGCTTCCACTTGCCCAATTCTTCTGTTTAAGGAATTATTTTCTTTGGTGAGTTTTTGCACATTTTTTGTTCATTTGGCCAATTCTACTTTTTAAGGAGTTCTTTAATGATTTTTTGTGTTTTTTTCTTTTTCTTTCTTTCTTTCCTTTTCTTTTTACCATTTGCCCTATTTGCCCTATCTTATTTTAAGGTATTATTTTCTTCATTATTTTATGTCTTTTACCAAGTTTTTAATTGTCTTTTCATAATTTTCTTGCACTAATATCATTTCTTTTTCCAAATTTTCTTTTCCCACTATTATATCTTTCCTTAACTCCAGCAATTCTTGTTGGGCTTATGCCCAATTTGTATTTTTCTTTTAAACTTTGTCTTTGTCTGCTTTCACGTTGTTGACTTTTTCTGAGTTTGTGTTTAATCTTTCCTGTCACCATAATAGCTTTCTTTGGTCAGGTTCTTTTCTTGCTGTTTCTTCACTTTTCTGCTCCATTTCTTTATTTTTAACTTTATATTAATACTGGGTTCTCCTTGCCTTAGGTTGTGAAGGCATTGAAACAAGCTTCAATATTTTTTCATACTGCTCCTCACAGAGCTAGTTTTAGCGTCCTATAAGTTTTCAGTGCTTCAAAGGAAGTGTAGAATAGAGAGAGGAGGGGTCACTGCTCTCCTTGCCCGTACTCTGGGCTCTCCCCAGGAAGGTTCTGATCTCCTGCAGTCACAAGAGATAGCACTTTTCTTGGGCCTGTAACTGTGACCAGGTTTCCTGCTACCCTACATACAAAGGCAGTAATCCTTCTCTCTGCCATGAAAGTGTGACCAAGGCCCCTGCTCACTCATGACTAAACAGAAGAGTTCCTCTCTACACTGTAACTGTGACCTTTTGCCTGACCCGCCTTCTCATCTCTGCACTGACAGATTCAGAAGCCGTTACACCATTCTGGATGTCGCCCACTCCAGTGTCCCAAACATCTTTGCTGACTTCCTAAGTTGTCTTAGGCTTGAAGGATGCTGCACCCCAATATTTTGTTGGGTATGCTATTCCAGAATTTGATTTGACACACTTGGAGGGGAATTTTGGTAGGATTTGCCAGTTCTACTCCCTTAAATCTACCATGTCAGCTCTGCACCCCTTACAATACTGTGTTTTTGAGAGCTAACTGGGTTACTGAGAAATTAAATGATTTGCCAAGGGTTATCCAGCCTAAATATGTTGCAAGGCAAGATTTGAACAGAAGGGTACCAGATATCTAGGCTAACTGTCTATTTACGTAAGAATGTACAAAGAAACATCAAACAGTAATTTGTCATTTTCCTAGTTGTTCATCAATTTATTATATCATATAATTATATCATATTTAATTGCTTGCACTTTTAGACCATTTTGGCACATTCTTCTTTTCTCTTCAGACAATGTTGCTATTGTTTACAGTTTTTGTCATGCCTGAAACTTTGTGACCCCATTTGGGGCTTTATTTGCAAAGATACTGGAATGGTATACCATTTCCTTCTCTAGCTTATTTTATACATGAAGAAACTGAGGCAAATACAGATAAGTGACTTGCCCAAGGTCACATATCTAGTAATTGTCTGAGGCCAGATTTGAACTCAAGTCTGCCTGACTCCAAGTCTAGAACTTTATCTACTGCACCTTCATCTCAGAAGCTATGCTTTTTTTAAATAAATATTTGTAGTATTTTTAGTATTACAATCTATGAGGGCTTGGTTTAAAACACAAACATATAATATGCCAATATCTTGAGAATCACTCATGTTTTAATCTTTTGATTATGCATATATAATATCATTTGTTAAGACATTAGGATTAGATGAATCACAGAGAAAACTGGTAAAGTTCTTAGATATTAATTTGCTGTTAAGAATTATAGATTAGATCCAAACCTTCTGATATTCAGATTTAAAGATAAGTTAGGGTATAAATCACCACCAATGATGTAACTTAGTCTGTGCATTATGTTAAAATTTTAGTTTGTGTTTGATTTAAATTGAATTTTAGGTTTTCTTTTGGACTTCTTTTGGCCAGATTGGCCATCAGAAATTTTATTCATTCTCCTCCTTCAAAGTTGTCCTATTTCAACTAATTAATTTGCTGCTCAGACCTCTGTAGCAGAGTCTTACCCTTCTCTCTGTTATGGACTCCTTGGAAATCTAGAGAATCTTCGGACACCTCAGAATAATGTACTTAAACCAATAAAATATATAGCGTTACAATGGGAAATTGCATTGAAATACAGTTTGTTGCTACTCGGGCTTTTTCCAGTCATTTCCAACTCTTCGTGACCCCATTTGGAGTTTTCTTGGCAAAGATACTGGAGTGGTTTGCCATTTCCTTCTCCAGTTCATTTTAAAGGTGAGGAAACTGATGCAAAAATATGCCTATGGTCACACAGTTAGTAAGTGCCTAAGGTCTGATTTGAACTCAGGAAAATATGTCTTCCTGATTAGCATTCTACTGATTATGCCACCTAGCTGCCCATATGGTTAAAAATGCAGTTATAAAATTATTATTTTTAAAAGAATCTTGTGGAATCCATTCAGGTTAAAAAATTATACTGCATTGTTTTACACTTATTTTAATTGGTAATTTTGCTGTGTGCATTTCTTTCATTCTTTGTATTTCTTAAAATTTTAGCTTTTACTTTTAGTTATTGCTTCAAGGAATTAAAATTTTCTGATAAAGTACTTTTTCTTATTTTCTTAATTTCTATTGTTGTCTTTTTTTTTAACAGCAGATGAATTCCTGCCAATATCTATCACCCTTCCTCTTAAAGTGAGTTTCATAAGTATATGTGTGTGTGTGTGAGTGTGTGTGTGTGTGTGTGTGTGTGTGTGTGTGTAATATTTTAAAGAGAAATGGGAGGAGGGGATGAAAAACTAGCCTGATTCATCTGTACACCAATTTTTTTTTCATTAACATACCTGTGGCTCTTCCAATTCTGCAAAGGGATGGGTAGGGATGTCTTTTTTGTATTCCTTCTTTCAAGGAATGCTTGTTATTTTGTTTTGTTTTTAAGTTTGCAACATTCACTCCTGATTGGTGGTGGGGGGGGCATGGTGGTCATTCTATCCACCTACATTTGCCTTTTCTCTGTAGCAATTCATGTAAATCTTTTCATACTTCTTTGTAATCATCTATTCATCATTTTTATAGCACCATGTCATATATGTGTGTATGCTCAATTACAATTTCTTTATCCATTTGCCAATTGAAGGGTATCTGCATTGTTTTCAGTTATTTTCTATTACAAAGAGTGCTATTAAAAATATTTTGGCATACATTGAAGGCAGCAAGGTGTTGCAATGGATAGAGTATGTTGCCCAAAGTTAAGAAAATGTAAGTTCAGAAATTTCCTATGTGCTTGATCATGAGCAAGTCACATAATCTCTGTCTACTTCAGATTCCTCAACTGGAAAATGAAGATAATTGTGAGGATCAAATGAGGTAATATTTGTAAAGTACTTAGAACAATGCCTGATCCATACTTGCTACTTAAGAAATGCCTTCCCTTCATTCCATAGGTCATCTTTGCTTATCTATGACTCCCTTGGGGTATAATAAGCCTAGTAGCAGACATGCTACATGGACATGTAAGTAAATTTAATTGCGTAATTCCAAATTACTTTCCAAAATAGTTGTACTGATTCTCATCTCAATGAACAATGGACTATTCTACTTCTCTTCCTACAACCCACCTGGCAGTTTGTTCTAGTCCAGGGGTGGAGAACTCACAACCTTGAGGCCATATGTGGCCCTCTAGGCCCTCAAGTGTGAACTTTTAACTAAATCGATTGTCAATGGGCTGCACTTGAGGACCTAGAAGGCCCCATATGTCCTCAAGGCTGCAGGTTCCCCAACTCGGTTCTAGCCACTTTAATTCTGTGTATTTTTTTGTTTTGTTTTTTTAGGGGTGTTTTCTGTAAGCACTATATAGTGGGATTTTATTTTGTGATTCAGTCTGTTTTATTTTTAATCTTAATGGGTTGTTTTATACATTCACAAGTTACATTTCAATTTATATTGTCCTTCATTTATCTTTAATACTTTTGTTTCTGAATTAGGATTTTCCCTTTTCCTCTCAAAAGTCAATACTTTATCTCTACAGTAACTTTAGCTTAATTTAATTCAAGGCCACAATATTCTCATGGGATTTCTCCTCTTCAATCTCAATCCCTCCTGTGTTCTCCTATTTGTTTCCCCTTTCCCAATTTTGAGAGTTTGTTTCATTTATTTATTTCTTTTTCCTTCTTCATTTTATTTACTTATCTAATTCTTTCACTCATTTTTATCATTAAGTGATTGATTTCTTTTTCCTCTCCTCCCCTAAACTTTTTTTGTTTGTTAGTCTTAAATTTTCATTTTTTGGCACCTTTTGCTAAAAAGGATTACTTTCATTATTTCTCCTTCCTTTTTGAATATTCTAGTCTTTTATTTTTTTGATTCATGACCCTTTTGCCCTTATTCCTTCTTTAATCTCTGTAGTCCTCACAAAACCATCCTATAACCACTATATATAAACTTTTGGACTTCAAAAATTTTACATTACTGCTTTAAGGTTCAGTTTCTTTACCTATGAGTTTAGTGACACAGTCACAACATTATTATGCAGATTAGATGAGGTAATCTATTTAATAATTTGTACTTGAAGTGATGTCTATAGGAGCTTATTATTAATAATATGGATAAGAAGCAAAGAATAAAAGTGTGTTGTTGAAAAATTATGTCAGTGTCATGACTCAAGTTAAAAACCAGCACACATACATGTTTTATTCTTTTCAATACTAAATAGAAATCTCCCGGGAAGTGTTAACAGTGCATTATCACTACATGATAAGAAAGTTAAAAGTATAACATCTTAATTTAGCAGCCCTTCTTGTGACCTTTATATCTGTAAAACTGGAATGATACTTTGAGACTTCTAAAAGATGCAGTGTAACAGGACTCACTAAAACAGAGACCCATGAAGACTTCCTTTTGATTAAGATAATACTCAGTGGAGAATCTTTTTTTTTTCTATTTTAAATCCTGATGATGGTAGAAAAAAATGCTGTAAGGAGAGATTCTAAGTTGCCATTCTTTAACAAACAAAATTCTAAGTTGAATGAGCTGGTCGTTTAAAAGAATTTTTTTGACATGAAAAAGGCACTAATTTGCAAAGTGGATCAAGAGAAAAAGAGAGAGAAATTAGCTGTTAGGAAACACTATGACTACGAGTATATACAAATATGTATATGTACACATATGCACATATACATATGTGTGTATATGCATAAGTATATGTATGCATGTGGATACATGTGAATGTATGTTTATCTATGAATGTGTGTGGGTGTGGTTTGGATATATACACATGTACAAATATGCAGAGAGAGAAGCCATTTCTTAATACACACACACATACACATAAACACACATACACACATAGGATTCCACCTCCCCAATTCTGTACTTTTCCCGCGTTTTCTGGGATATACTCACACCCAGAGGGTGCCCCAGCTCTCATTGTCAGTCCTAGTTTTTTTGGTGTCAAAAAAGGATCTGAACCTAATTCACACAATGTTGGCAATAGATGGTAGCTTAAATTATCACCTATCCTAAGGGAGGATTTGCATTTTAATAAGGATTAAAGCTTTAAGGAAAAAGAGAGGAAACCCAATAAATGCAATTGTGGACATCAGCCAGACTAGGTTTTCCCATTGCCTGGTACGGTGCTTGGCCCATGGTAGATGATTCATAAATGCTTCTAGGTTGATAGATTGATGATGAGCAAAATATCTACATTTGGAAAAAGTAAAACAGCACACTTTCTTGGTACTCATGATATTTAATCCATGTAAATGATATACAATATGGTCTATAGGAATTGCCGTATATGGAACATGTTCATAAATGTATATAATCCACACATTCATAGAAAATATATTAAAGAATTCAAAGAGAAGGTGAAGAACTTCAAAAGATGAGAGACTCATAATATTTATAAATTCTGTCAAAGTCCACCAAACATTTAACATGCACTAGGCATTCTGGTCACTTAAGTAAAAATATGGCATCCTTAAATATGAGAACAAAAGGTCCATTTCTAGAAGCAGTGTTCAGCCTTGACAGGAAATATGGCAGCACAATAAAAAGAAAGAGAAATAAAGATAAAATTTTTTAAAAAATTAAAACAATGAGTTCACAATGGGAAAATAAACAAATAAATTAAAAACACTAGAATTTATGGAAACAGTAATGACAAGAATCCAAGTTGAAAAGAAAATAGAATTGAAATGAAAATAGGATTATATGTGTATGTATATTACCCTATGCTGCCTCTTCATCATTTGTGTTTCTCTACTTTGCAAAAATTTGTTCAGATTCACTCATTCAGAACATGCTTTTTAGCACCTGTGAAGTTCAAAATATTCTGATTGGTACTAGGGATATAAAGATTTTTAAAAATGGATGCTGTCAAGGAATTTAGATTATACTGGTGAAAATAGTAAAGATTCATCAATGAGAAAAATAGATTCAGTATTAACACAAGTTAATTCAGGAGGGTTTAAATTTTTGTCTTTGGCAGAAATATGCACTCACATAACTTAATAATAATATTCATATAGTTCATAAAGATTTTAATGAGAAAGTCATGATGGAATACATTGATATTTATGAAATTTATCGGCATCTGCAAATCAAGGGGGACTAAGGACACACTTAAGGCAATTAACATCTATATCATGCAAGTCTTAATGTATATTTTGAAAAATGTCAAATTGATCATGACAGACTTTGAAAAAATCTTCACACAATACTAATTCTCATACAATATTAATCAAACTTAGGACTCTGCTTAAAGCAATTGTAGAAAGATTACCACTTCCTCAACAAAGGAATAACAGAAAGATTGAAACATTCTAAGAGCAAATGAATAAAACAGGTAGAAAGATATAGAAATGCTTTTGGAACAACTAGATTTCATTTCAAGAGGCAACAGTAATGATTTATAATAGACATAAAACTTTGAATATACAACTGAACCAGTTTACCTCTGGGTGAAGCGGATGAAAATTCTGACATCCAAAAGGGCCAACAAAACTTCCTTGGCAACATAAGCATAACTTTATTTATTTTTTTTTAACATAAGCATAACTTAATTAAAAATATATCACAAAACAAGTATTAAGCAAATGAATGAATCATGCAACTTTTAAGGTTAGTGGTTTGTTAAAAATGAAGTTCGTGATAGTAATCTGGGAACAGATCATTTCCATGAGAAAATACAGGCGTTTAACCTAAAATAATCTTGTTGAAAGAGTGGGTCAAACCTAGCACAGATTTTGATGCAAATCTATTTTCAATGGTCAGAAAAATCTGAGAGGCCACCACATTGCTTATACATAATGAAAGTATAGTCATTTGCTAAGGCCATTTCTACCCAAAAGATGAAATGTGGATGAAGATATTATGGATGTAGAAATACTGTACTTTTTAGTAACTTTTTTGAACAAGAAGA
The DNA here is from genome assembly GCF_011100635.1 of Trichosurus vulpecula. NCBI lineage: Eukaryota > Metazoa > Chordata > Mammalia > Diprotodontia > Phalangeridae > Trichosurus > Trichosurus vulpecula. The sequence goes on along the minus strand of NC_050579.1, from coordinate 218,675,222 downwards.
ATATACTCACTATTATTTCAAAAGAAAAAATAGGATATTTTTTTAAACAATGTTAAACCTAAATAAATGACTGTTTAATGAAATTTAAATTCTGTCAAACATCATGGATGATCTGTAGAGACTGGGGGAAGAAGAGAAAACAGAATATTCCCAGAAAATCAATTTGATTGAATTTTTCACTTTGTAAGTATTTGCTTTTATGACAGATATAAACAATCTTGATGATGCAACATACTCTTTGCTATATCTTCTTTTCAAATAAATAATGCAATATGATAACTCAGTGAGTTTTAGGTATTACCTAGTCTAAGCATCTCATTTTAAAGGTTAGGAAACTAAGGCTATGAAAGATTAATCATCTTCATAAAGGCCATGCAGGTAACTAGTTAGTAGCTAAGTTATAAGCCTTTATGGTATCCAAGGCCATGCTCATATTGCACTGTCCTTCCTCATAGTACAATTAATTTCAACAACTTCAATATTCATTCTTTGATATCCCCTCTTAACACTTTTGCATCTTTAAATAATGATAAGAAAAGAGATGCTGAGTTATCAGCATGTGCATATGATTGTTACAACTGGTGAAAGATCTGTTAGAATAGGATAGACAGAATAGGATAGATAGATAGATAAATAGGTAGATAGATATGCAGAGACAGACAGACAGATAGATGATATATGATAGATAGATGATAGATAGATGATATATGACAGATGATAGACAGATATAGAATTGTAGATGATGATGATGATAAACAGAGGATTGATAAATAAACTAAAATGCCTAAATTGATAAGTATCTATAAACATATACCAAAAAAGCTATCAATATCAACATACCCACACTTGGGAGAGAAAATGAACTAGGAGAGAAAAAAATCTGGGCCTAGACTGTATTCTGGGTCTCCATCTAATTTTAATTTTACAAATGCCAAGATATGAAAAGATTCACATTCACCTTTCTGGTATGTTTTATAAGAAAAAACACACACTCATGTATTTCTCTTTTTATAGCACCTATTTCTGTCATATAAAAAATAGGTATGCAATCTGTAATTTTGAATGGTTGATGGCTTTACCTATGTTATATGACATATAAATATCATAGGAAAAGAAACCTGTGAATTTAGGTTAAAAGAAATCAAACAATTAACTTCATTTATAATCTATTAATACTCTTTTCTTCTACATTGTGTTGTATTGTGTCTTATTTTCAAATAAAATAATATATTTAGAAGTAGTATACAATATTAATGAATGAAAAGTTGAATTATTAATAGGAAAACTTTTTATTGGGAACCATAAATGCTGTTAAATAATGGACCACATTTAAATAATAAAAATAGTATGCTGGATAAGATGCTGAATGTAAAGTCAGATCACTTTGTTTCAAATCCTGGCCTGGGAGTTACTTTCTATATGACTGTGGAAAAGTCAGCTTAACCTTTTAGAAATTAGTTTAGTTTATTTTCTTTTTTTTATTTTATTTTTTTTAAAATTTATTTATTTATTTTTAGTTTACCACACACGCTTCTACATAGTTTTGAGTTCCAGATTTTCTCCCCTCCCTCCCCCCTCCCTCCCCAAGACGGCATGGAATCCCATATAACTGTCATGGATAACTTCGCATTGAATTAATTTATGCACTAGTCAAGTTGTGGAGAAGAATTATGACCAATGGAATGAATCATGAGAAAAAAGAAACAGAACCAAAAAAAAAAAAACCCAAAAGCAAAAACAAAAGAGAAGCAAAAAAGGCGAGCATGTAGTACGCCTCAATCTGTATTCAAACTTCACAGTTCTTTCTCTGGATGAAGATAGCATTCTCCATCGTGAGTCCCCTGGAGTTGTCCTTGCACCTTAGGTTGCTAAGAAGAGTGAAGTATGTTAGGGTTGGACCTCACAGAATCCATATATCTGTGGCTGTGCACAACGTTCTTCTGGCTCTGCTCCACTCACTCAGCATTATGTCGTGTAGGTTTTTCAAGGTTGTTACGAAGTCTGCATCATCCCATTTCTTATGGCACAATAGTATTCCATCACCTTAATATACCACAGCTTGTTCAGCCATTCCCCAATTGATGGGCATCCCTTTGATTTCCAATTCTTGGCTACCACAAAAAGAGCTGCTATAAATATCCTTATACATATTGGTCCTTTTCCCGCTTGTGTGATTTCTTTGGGATACAACCCTAGAAGTGGTATTGCTGTGTCAAAGGGTATGAACATATCTATAGCTGTTTGGGCATAGTTCCAAACTGCTCTCCAAAATGGCTGGATCAGCTCACAACTCCACCAGCATGCAACAATGTTCCAATTTCCCCACATCCTTTCCAGCATTTATCATTTTCCTGCTTTGTTATTTTAGCCAATCTGACAGGAGAGATGTGGTATCTAAGAGTTGTTTTGATTTGCATTTCTCTAATCAGTAGTGATCCAGAGCATTTTTTCATATGCCTATAGATAGCTTTAATTTCTTCCTCTGAAAACTGTCTGTTCATATCCTTTGACCATTTCTCAATTGGGGAATGGCTTGTATTCCTATATATTTGGCTCAGTTCCCTGTATATTTTAGAAATGAGGCCTTTATCAGAGATACTAGTTGCAAAGATTTTCTCCCAATTTTCTGTTTCCCTCTTAATTCTTGTTGCATTGGCTTTTTTGTACAAAAATATTTCAATTTGACATAATCAAAATTAACCATTTTGCATTTTGTAATGCTTTCTATCTCTTGTTGGGTCATGAATTCTTTACTTTTCCGTAAATCTGATAAGTAATCTATTCCTTGCTTTCCCAAATTACTTATAGTATCAGCTTTTACTCCTAAATCATGAACCCATTTTGACTTTATTTTGGTATATGGTATAAGATATTGGTCTATGCCCAGTTTTTGCCCTACCATTTTCCAATTTTCCCAACAGTGTTTGTGAAATAGTGAATTATTAGCCCAGAAGCTGGCCTCTTTGGGTTTATCAAAGAGTAGATTGCTAAACTTGTTGATTTCACCTACTTGTGTACCTATCCTATTCCACTGATCCACACCCCTGTTTCTTAACCAGTACCAGGCAGTTTTGATGACTGCTGCTGTGTAGTACAGTTTAATATCTGGTGTGGCTAAGCCACCTTCTCTAGCATGTCTTTTCATTAATATCCTAGATACTCTAGACCTCTTGTTTTTCCAAATGAATTTTGTTATTATTTTGTCCAGCTCAGTAAAAAAAATTTTTTGGTAGTTCGATTGGTATGGCACTGAATAGATAGATTAATTTAGGTAAAATTGTCATTTTTATTATATTAGCTCGGCCTAACCATGAGCAACTGATATTTTTTCCATTTATTTAGATCTGATTTTATTTGCGTGAAAAGTGTTTCATAGTTATGTTCATATAGGCCCTGGGTTTGTCTTGGCAAATAGACTCCCAAATATTTTATAGTGCCTTCAGTAACATTGAATGGAATTTCTCTTTCTGTCTCTTGCTGTTGGGCTTTGTCAGTAATGTATAGGAATGCTGAGGATTTATGTGGGTTTATTTTATATCCTGCAACTTTGCTAAAGTTGTTTATTTTCTAAATGAAGTGGGAATTGGATGACTTCAGGGGATTTTTCCAACCATAAATCAATGACCTAGTATAGTTTCATTGCTTGTAAACTTGGACATGATTGAAAAGCAACTGAACAAACAACAGCAACAAAAAGTACTTTAACTCAATTGAACTTCAGAACAACCTATTAAGTGTGTGGTTCATGCATCCTTGTCTCCATTTTACAAATGAGAAAAATGAGTTTCACATAAGTCAGTTCATAAAGTGGTAGAACTTGGAATTCAAACTTGGTTATTTTTACTACATATCCAGTTGCCCTTTTGTTACATCAGATTTGCCTAAAACTAAAATGGAACCAAGTGTGAATTTTTCAACCACAAAGAAATAATATAAATATACATGCAAAATCTAAAAGTCTTAAGGTAACATACAGATACAATTTCGTAACTTCTTCTTAAGTTCTTTTTGCTTCATGTTCCATACTTATTAGTGTTTTACTCATAAAATTAATTTCATCTAGAAATATGAATTGATTATCATCTAATGAATAAAAACAGTACTTGTGATTCATATAGTTCCTATGCTATGCTAAATTTCTTCTATGACCTTCAGGAAATCAACTAATTTCTGTGGCTCAACTGAAATATTTTAATTTCATATATTGGCAAACTACTAGGCCAAGCTTTTGATTTTATGAATTAAATATTTAGTAGCCCTTTGATGACATCATAACTTTGAAATATTACTTTTTCACTAGATGGCAGTGTGACTTTTTAAGAAAAATCCATTTTATATTATTAATTCATCAGTATAGAATCATGGATATTAAAATGGAAAATACCCAGAATAACTGAAAGATCTAACACATACAAAGACTAATACTAGGAAGGCAAAATGAATTGGGAATTTAAAATAATTTTCCAATACTTAGAACAGGTCTTGAACGTAGTAGGTATACACATACACATTCACAAACACATACACAAAGGTATTGACTTGGCATAGTAAACTGACCACTGTTCTTTGAGTCAGGAGTGTCAACTGAATCTTATTTTAGACACTTAATAGCTTTATTACACTTTGTAAGTCAATAACCTCTCTCAGCCTCAGTTTTCTTATCTATAAAAAGATGAGGGAGATATCATCTATCTCTCAGAATTGTTGTGAGGATTAAATAATTTGTATTACAGTGCTTCAGATACCTTGAAATGTAATGCACATGAACAAATCAGTTGATATTTGATTGAATGAAGTCAGACAAGTAAACTTACCAGTACAAAATAATGGGTCATCGTAAAGTTCAATAACATTCTTGGTCAGATAATTTTTCATATTTTATATTCTATTGCCAGTTAGATATAAACTTTGGGAAATGAGCCACATTTTAGTGTTTCAGGCCAAGATAGCACTATTTTGTTTGTTGGGTTTTATATGTATAATCTATGCCCTCAGTTTATCAGTATACCATTTAGTTAGGGAGTTTAGAGATACCAAACACAGCTAACAATAAAAGAACAAAAATGCAATATATAATATATATACATGTGTGTGTGTGTGTGTGTGCATAGAGTTTGTTTTATAAAATGCACAGAGTTTGTTTTATGAAATAATAATTCCAGTAAGAGTTTCAGAAAAAGTATAGATAAAAAAGTAATCACTTTGACTTAGTTAATCAGGAAATAGTTCTTTTTTTATGGCCAGGTATCTCTAAGATGATACCCCTTATTTCTATGCAATTCCTCATTGGCAAAACCATGATCTGCTAATAACAGGATGTACCACCCACCTAATCTTCTTTAGGTGACCTTTATTTTTTATTTTGGGAGTATATTGTATTCTACTATTTGTAACCATACAGTATCTCTGAGACAATATTCATGTTTAAAAGACCAGCTCTTGTTTTAGGGAGAATGTTAGGATCATTAAAAGCACTAGAAATTTCCTTAAGGCAATGCAGCTTGGTCTCCTTTTCCTTTCCAACTGCTATTGTACATAAAATAAAGCTATTTCTTCTTTTGTAAAGTGGGGTCTTGTGATTTTATAAATATAATAATTAAGACACAGAAAAGGATTGGGAGAATAATGACTTGTATTCACCAGATAAGTCAGTAGCAAATCAAGATGCTTGAGCTCCAAGACAAAATCTCTTTCTACTACACTCTGAAGCCATTAACAAATCTATTATCTCTTTATCATTACATTATAGATTTAGAGCTGGAAGGATATTTTGAGATCATCTAGTCCAATCCGCTCATTTTATAAACGATAAAAGTGAATGTTAAAGAAGTTTAGTAACACTCTAAAGGTCACATATGCTGTAATTAGCTGAGATAGGATTTAAATTTGAGTTTCATGATCAGATCATGCTTTTTGATGCTCCAAGTATACATCAACTCAATAGAATTAAAAATTAATAGATGGAATAGACTCAAAGAGATTTCTCCTTTTAAGGTGATTGAACAGTTAACTCATCTAATGGCTGGTTTTATGAAGGCTTGGAATGGAGCTGGCTCCTATATGAGAATGTGACATAGCAGGCCCCTCAACTGCATTTCCACTAGTGGATTTAGTCTTAATAAATACTACAGTCTCTTGCTGCAAAGAGAGAATATTCTTGAAGAATTGCTGGGCCACACACACATACGCACACAAGTATACATACATGCATGCATACATACATGCATGAATATATACATACACACACATACACACAAACAAGAAACAAGATTTGGATATGAACTATTACATTAAGGAGGAACAGGAAATGGTGTGTACTGATTACTGCCTGTGACAGGAAAGGAGAATGGGGTTAAAGGAATATAATGGCCTGTGACACTGTAACTTAAGGTAGGCATATGGCACATTTGTTCTTTATCGGCTTTAGCATCTTTTATATAGACCAAATTGTACCAGGTCCAAAACTGCTACTGATCATGGCCAAAAGAAAGCATTTGGAATTTACCAGTCATTATAAATCATCAGGATGTCAAAACACATGAGATAACATAAGATCCTCTATAAGGTAAAGTGAAAGAAGGAAACAGATTCATGGGATTGAGAAGAAAGATGGTTTTCTTAAATAATGAGAGCAACATGGAAGAGGCTGACATGAAGGAAACTGTTTATCTCTTAAGACCAGTTCAATTGTATGGTAAAGACAGTTAGTTTTCTTGTTACTAAGACTTTTATAGAGAGGCGTACTGGATAAAGAGATGGCCTGGGAGTCAAGAAGACCTGGGTTCAAGTGCTTCCTCTGGTACTAGTAACTATCCTGGGAATGTCACAACCTCTCAGAGCCCAAGGCAAATTTCTGAGAGTATTAAACCATTGTTTAATGGTTTAATTTCTGAGAGTATCAAAACCATTGTTAGTTGGAATTGGTAGAAGGAGCTTGCTTCCTGGGAGTCCCCTATACCAATGAAACTACAAGTCAAGTTTCCTTCTGGATGTAGCCAAAAAATTAGTTTTCCAGATATGTCTCCTTGCTATTCATGTCCCCATACTTGAGATGAAATGATGTCTCTGTGAGAAATGTTTATTTCCCTCTAGTATTAATAACTAATTATTGTAGTAAGACTAAAGTTTCCCCCCTTTATCTTTCCTCATCCAAAACCCAACCAGTGTGGGAAATCTTAGGCAGAGAATTACCCATGCCAAGATCTAATCAAACAGTAAAACCAGTTGGAAGTTTGGGCCAATGGATGCATTCCTGTTTATTGTGTTTGTTCAGAGAGGTCTGGGGAAGTGTTGATTCTCCCTTGTATCAGACAGGGGATATGGAAATTTACGTCTCTTTGACCAAGACTTGGGTGATCTAAAACAAGTATACCAAGACTCTCATTGTAATATAGCCTACCACTTCATTATAATATTCATTTTCTTGTGAATTTTTAACCAATCAGAGTTTAGAGTCTTCCTCAGGAAACTACTCTTCAAAGGGCATACAAACTGTGAGCCCACCTCCATGAGGGATCTTTGGTCTAAGAGAGATGGTGAAATGACTATCCTTTTATTAATAAATATGCTGAACTAGTTAATAAAATCATTAAGTTACCCAGAAATTATGTTTCTCAAACCTTTTTAAATGCCATACCCCCTAGAATATTTTTAACTAATATGATTGGAGAAATGTGCAACATGATATTTTTATGAAAGTACTTGAGGAATTTGCAGAAAGATTTCAGCTTCTAGTGGACAAACTATACCTCTCCAAAAGTGGAATGGGCCACTTCACATGGTGATAAGTTACCTATCCCTGGAAATCTTTAAGATGAAACTGAAGAACCATTTGATAACAGTGTTAGAGAGTAGGCCCCTTTTCAGGTGTGGGGTGGGCTAGAATGAAGCCTGAGATCACCTTTCACCCTTCCCCTTATAAAGAACAAAATAAAAACAAAACCTTTGCAACAAATATGTGTGTGTGTGTGTGTGTGTGTGTACACGTATATAAGCAAAACATATTCTCTCATTTCCCTTAATGGTAAATGAATGTTCGATTCTCCACCTTCTAGCCAGCACATTCTGTCAGGAGGTGGGTTAGACCCTTCATTATGGATCCTCTAGAATTTAGTTTATTTCATTAATTAAAAATCTTAAGTCTATAAAAGTTTTCTGTTTTTGCAATTTGTTTGTTTTATGCCTCTTTTTCTGTTTAAGTTGTTATCAGAGGTCTGTTTGGCTTATTCAACATGAGTTCATGTAAGTATTTTCAGATGTATCTGAAGTCCTTTTCATTGTCACTTATTTTCTATCACAATCATATGCCATAATTTGTTTATGTACTCTTCATTGATAAGCACCTCCTTAATTTCTAGTTCGTTGACATTTCAAAATACATGTATCTATGTCCTTGTCCCTTGCATCTCTTCTATCATCTTTGTTCTATAGACTTAATAGTAGCATTTCTGACTCAAAAGCCGTGCATATGTTAGACATAGTTCTGAATTGCTTTTCAGAACAATTAAATCAATTCATACATTATCTCCATCAAAAGCACATTTCTTTGCCTGTCTTTCTGCAGCCCCTACAGCAGCTCAAATGTTTCATTTTTGAATAAGTTTCTCAGGCTAGACTGCAAATAAAGATTAAGAATCAACTAGTAAAATTGCTGTGTCACTTGGCAGTCCATGCCAAAACCCTGTGGTACTTGTCACCTTCAGAAGGATACATTTGGAGGTTTGACTGGAAGCAATCAAAAGTCCCAGATATTTCATATCAATAAAATAAAACTTAACCATAAGACACAAGAAAATCTGAGCCGTGGATTGACCAACAGAATTAGAGAAAGTAGCCCCATTTTAAATCAGAACTCATCCATGGCTAGAAGCATTAAAGAGTACCACAGGGCATGCCAAAAGTAGACAGCAGTATAAAAGTATACTAGGAAAACTGAAGCCCAGAAAAAGAAAAGAAGAAGGATACATGCAAAGCCAGAGAAGAAAAATTGAGTTGTAGCACTGGAATACATATAGATTTGATGAGAGAGATTATATTCATGCTTTTCCTAATATATATGCATACATGCACTCATATATACATATATATGAAATTTTGTTTCTGTAATCAAATGATTCTAAGAAAATATGTATTCCAGATATGCAAGAGAAAGAAAATTTTAACTTTTTCTATTTACAGTAAAATTCTTTTTTTTCTGTTTTTTTTTTTTGTGAATAGACTTAAATTTTATTTGGTTGCAAGATTTTCACCTTTCTCTGTCCTCAGCTGCTGATCAAAACCATATAACGTGTGGACTTGGTTACAATGTACTACCGTGTTGATTCACAAGGACTTTTCTATCTGTACCAAAATCCTGGGTGGATAAAAACTGTCTCCCAATGGAAATGGGAGTTACATCAAGGAATAAGTGGGAAAGAAAATTAAGTTGAAGGAAAGTCACATTTCTAAGTCAGGATCTTGAGGAATTCAAAACAGTCTTGCAGCCTTGGTCCTTTATGGTTATAGAACATTGTTCATCAGAATTTTATTCCTGTCGACACATTTAGGGCACAACCAATTGTCTTCTACTTGTGGGGGTGGAAAAGAGCAGGTCGGCAGTAATAGGAGAGGAATCAACATATCATTTTCAGGCACCCAGGTCTGTCCAGCATGGAACTCCAAAGAAGCTGAACCAGGGGCATCATTAGGAAAAGCTTCACCATGTACTACACACCATCGTGGTAAATCTGATTGCTTGGACCTAAGAGGCTCAAGAGATGTGGGCATGACCCACACTGCCTTGGACTTCACTGTGGCCATGAGTCTGCTCCATGCTGCCATGCTGGCTGTCTGCACAAGAGAGTTCTTTGTCACCTCTCTTTTCTTTTTCTTATTTGTCCCTGTCTCTGGTTCTTTAGCCATCATCAGACTTTCACCTGGAGAATCTTCAATTGAAGCTTCTGTTTTGATTTTAATCAAATGGGCCTTTTCTTCTATGCTGGAAGTATCTTGCTCAGGTGACACATGTTCCAAAAGTCTCTTGTATAAAACGTGCTTCCGGCCATTTTTACTGATATTGAGTCTCTGGCACCATGTCTGCAGATTATTTCGGGATAAGGTATGCAGAGGAGGTAGAGGGGTGGGCATAGGAGGCACTTCCTTATGCTGCAATTTCTGAGGTGTTGAGGCAGTTGTATTAGATTTCATCTTTGGAAAATGTGCAACAGCTTCCTCAAGATTTCCTGATTGTTCCAGGGTAAATCCTCCGGTTGCTGCTTTCATCCTGGCCTGAGCATCTGCCACCAGCTTGGCCCATGCTGCCATCACAGCATTTTCTCCCCATTTCTACCCTCCCCCCCACTCCAAGATGGCATATATTCTGGTTGCCCTGTTCCCCAGTCAGCCCTCCCCTCTATCACCCCCCTCCCCTCTCATCCCCTTTTCCCTTCCTTTCTTGTAGGGCGAGATAAATTACTACACCCCATTGCCTGTGTATCTTATTTTTTAGTTGCATGCAAAAACATTTTTGTTTGTTTTTGAACATCTGTTTTTAAAACTTTGAGTTTCAAATTCTCTCCCCTCTTCCCTTCCCACCCACCCTCCCTAAGAAGTCGAGCACTTCAACCTATGCCACGCGTGTATCATTATGTATAACCCTTCCACAATACTCATGTTGTGAAAGGCTAACTACATTTTGCTCCTTCCCAACCCATCCTGCTTTATTGAATTTTCTCCCTTGACCCTGTCCCCTTTCCAAAGTGTTTGTTTTGATTACTTCCACCCCTATCTGCCCTCCCCTCCATCATCCCTCCCCCCTTTTATTTTTTTTTAATCTTCCTCCCTCTTCTTTCCTGTGGGGTAAGATACCCAACTGAGTATGTATGGTATTCCCTCCTCAGGCCAAATCTGATGAGAGCAAGGTTCACTCATTCCCCTTCACCTGCCCTCTCCCCTCCTCCCACAGAACTGCTTCTTCTTTCCACCTTTATGTGAGATAATCCACCCCATTCTATCTCTCCCTATCTCCCTCTCTCAGTATGTTGCTCTCACATCCCTTAATTTCATTTTATTTCTTTTACATATCTTCCCTTCATCTTCAACTCACCCTGTGTCTGCTCTCTCCCTTTTACATATATATATATATATATATATATATATATACATATACATATATATGTATATATATACAAAAACACACATATATATACATACATACACATGCGTACATATACACATAGATACATACATACATACACATTCACTTATATATATGCATAAACATATATATATATATATATATATATATATATATATATATGCATATTCCCTTCAACTACCCTAATACTGAGGTCTCATGAATCAAACACATCATCTTTCCATGTAGGAATGTAAACAAAACAGTTCAACTTTAGTAAGTCCCTTGCAATTTCCGTTTCTTGATTACCTTTTAATGCTTCTCTTGATTCTTGTGTTTGAAAGTCAAATTTTCTATTCAGTTCTGGTCTTTTCACTGAGAAAGCTTGAAAGTCCTCTATTTTATTGAAAATCCATATTTTGCCTTGGAACATGATACTCAGTTTTGCTGGGTAGGTGATTCTAGGTTTTAATCCTAGCTCCATTGACCTCCAGAATATCACATTCCAAGCCCTTCGATCTCTTAATGTAGAATCTGCCAGATCTTGGGTTATTCTGATTGGGTTTCCACAATACTCAAATTGTTTCTTTCTGGCTGCTTGCAGTATTTTCTCCTTGATGTGGGAGCTCGGGAATTTGGCGACAATATTCCTAGGAGATTTCTTTTGGGGATCTATTTGAGGAGGTGATCGATGGATTCTTTCAATTTCTATTTTGCCCTGTGGCTCTAGAATATCAGGGAAGTTCTCCTTGATAATTTCTTGAAAGATGCTATCTAGGCTTTTTTTTGATCATGGCTTTCAGGTAGTCCAATAATTTTTAAATTCTCTCTCCTGGATCTATTTTCCAGGTCAGTGGTTTTTCCAAGGAGATTTTTCACATTGTCTTCCATTTTTTCATTCCTTTGGTTCTCTTTTATAATATCCTGATTTCTCATAAAGTCACTAGCATCCACTTGCTCCAATCTAATTTTTAAAGTAGTATTTTCTTCAGTGGTCTTTTGGACCTCCTTTTCCATTTGGCTAATTCTGCCTTTCAAGGCATTCTTCTCCTCATTGGCTTTTTGGACCTCTTTTGCCATTTGAGTTAGTCAATTTTTTAAGGTGTTGTTTTCTTCAGTGTATTTTTCAGTATTTTTTTGGGTCTCCTTTAGCAAGTCGTTGACTTGTTTTTCATGGTTTTCTCGCATCCTTCTCATTTCTCTTCCCAATTTTTCCTCTACTTCTCTAATTTGCTTTTCCAACTCCTTTTTGAGCTCTTCCATGGCCTGAGACCAGTTCATGTTTTTCTTGGAGGTTTCTGTTGTAGGCTCTTTGACTTTATTAATTTCTTCTGTCTGTATGTTTTGGTCTTCTTTGTCACCAAAGAAAGAATCCAAAGTTTGAGACTGAATCTGGGTGTGTTTTCACTGCCTGGCCATATTCCCAGCCAACTAACTTGACCCTTGAGTTTTTCAGTGGGCTATGACTGCTTGTAGATTACAGAGTTCTATGTTCCACGTTTGGGGGGGAGCTGCCAGCTCTGCCACACCAGCACTGCTCCTTCCCAAACCCCCAACCCGAACTGGGCTTAGATCTTTGGCAGGCTGTGCACCCCTGCTCTGATCTGCCACTTAATTCCTCCCACCAGGTGGGCCTGGAGCCGGAAGTAACAACAGCTGTAGCTGATCCACCTCCGCTGTCCCCGGGGCTGGAAGCCCAACCGCGAACTCCTTCTACTCCCGCAGCTTTTCCCACTAACCTTCTCCGCAGTCTTTGGTATTTGTGGGTTGAGAAGTCTCGTAATTGCCGCAGCTCACTGAATCAGGGCGCTAGGGCCCCCTCTGCCTGGCTTCTGGTCTGGATGGTCCACGCCGCTCAGGCTGGGCTCTGCTCCACTCCGTTCCCAGCTCCCAGCTCCCAGCTCCAAGCTCCGTGTGGGATAGACCTCACCCAGAGACCATCCAGGCTGTCCTGGGCTGGAGCCCTGCTTCCCTCTGCTGTTTTGTGGGTTCTGCCATTCTAGAATTGGTTCAGAGCCATTTTTTATAAGTTTTTGGAGGGTCTCAGTAGGGAGCTCACACTATTCCCTGCTTACCAGCTGCCATCTTTATTTACAGTAAAATTCTAAAAATAATTTTCTATATTATTAACTCTAATACGTAGCTAGTCAACCATATATGGCTAATAATAATAAGATTAATGCAAAGATGTAGTTTTATAGATCTCTGAAGATAATATAAGTTCCATTGATCTAAGTGATTCAGATGAGTTTTCCATTTTACTATTACTTGTCTCCTATTTTAACCTACGTATCTGAAAAATAATTTCAGCAGTGGCACATCTGAAGATCTTCTTCCATCTGATAAAGGTTAGCACCCAACTTCTAACTAATTTTTATTTTTTTCTACCCTATATACTAGCAGTCATGTGTAATGGGGTTCCATATTCAGATTTTGACAATTTTGCTCATTTAAAATGACAATGACAAAGATAAATATGAGAGTTGTATGTTTAGGGAGAAAAAACACTAACAAAGCACATGACATTAGCAACAGACTTCCTTAGGGTAATGGTGACCAAAGTATTATTTTACAACTTACATGTAATTTGCATACTAGCAATAGGAGGACTTTGGAGCTGAAGGCTGGAGAACCTTGAGCCAAGAATTGTTTTGTGATTTTTAGGAATTTTAGACAATTAGTACATTTCTTACTTATTATTTACCTGTCAGAAATGAGGATTTGGTTAATTGGATCATGCTTTGGACCAGCAGAGACATCTAAGAATAGACCTCAGAGAGTGAAAGAGATTATACCTTTCTCTGTGCTGCCACCTGCTGCATTGAAGACCTGTCTGGATAAAAGGAAGCTACAACTTTTTTTTTCTCTTCATAAAAATTACTATAATAGATGAATCTCTAGAAAGGGATAAGGGGAGAGATATGTGGGAAAGTTTAGGTGAGATTAAACAAAATACATCAAAAACTTTAAAGTGTTTATGGAGACTTCCAGGTCAGATGAAGGGGAAAGGAATCAGCATTCATATAGCACTTTATTCCAGGCACAGTACTAAGTAATTTATAAATATTATCTTATCTGATCCTCATAAAACCGATCTAAAGAAAGTGCTGTTATTATCCCTATATTAAGATGAGGAAACTGAGGAAAATAGAAGTCAAATTACTTTTACAGCATCATATGCACAGTAAGTGCCTAAAGCTTGATTTTAACTCAAGCCTTACTAACTGCAGGACCAGCACTCTTCACTGCGACAAGATCCAGACATTTTATCAAGTCCCATTCACTATCAAAAACAAAACCAAACCCCAAAAAGTCAGTCAGTCAATAAACATTTATTAAAATCTATTAGATTGGGAATTATTATAGATTGAATCTGGAAGGAGGCATGCAAAAGGCAATAACATTATATGACACAAGATCTGTATGTAAGTAAAACATATTGATATTAAAGATAGAAAATTTCTCAATTCTCCCAGAAGAGGAATTATAAAAGAAGTAGAGCAAATACAGCTATTTTTATAAGATAGCAAAGCAAGAAGTCCAATATGGTGACAGGTATATTAATTTAAAAAAAGAATGATAATCCTTAATGTGTTCACCTACAAGATAGACATACCAACTCCCACTATGCTCCATGACCTGAAAGGATGCATGAATCAACCTACCAGCTTATGCTCTGAGATATACTCATAAATTTATCTCTTAATATAACTCTGATATTACACCCTTCTTCTCCCTTTCCCATGTCACCAGCATTTTATTGTAATGAATAATAAGCCTTGTAGCTATATATAGAGGAAAGGTGTCCCTTAGGTTTTCAACTCTAAGGCTGTAGAAGTTTTATATAGAACATTCATACCTACCTTTCCTGTTATTAATGGTTCAGTTGCTTTTCAGTTATGATGGCTCAATTTGGGCTTTCTCGGCAAAGATACTGGACTAGTTTGCCACTTCTTTCTCCAGCTCATTTTTACAAATAAGGAAACTGAGACCAACAAGGTTAACATACTTGCCCAAGGTCACGCAGCTAGTAAGTGTCTGAGGCTAGATTTGAACTGAGGAAGAGTAGTATTCCTGACTCCAGGCCTGGTGCTCTGTCCACTGTGTTGTCTAGCTGCCCGTGTCCTACCTTTCCGACAATCCTGAAAATGTTTCAAACACTGATGCAGGGCAGCAAGAGAACTAAATAATGGCAAGAATTAAGGTAGGATCCAGTATGTAGCCCTATCTAGCTCTTGAAAAGAAAGAGGGTTTGAACTCAGCCTGGCCCAGTTCTGTTCTCTTCTGAATACTTTATGGCAGATTCAGTGGCCATTCATTGAAAGGTAAATTCCTCCAACATGGGAGTACACTGAAACAACTGTGAGAACGATGTTAAGTGTAAATGTATACTTAAAAGACAATGAGTTAGAAGGTAGAATAGGAGAATATCAGGGGAAAGAACTAATACCAACAATGTACATAGGAAGAAAATTGACTTAAAATTAGAGTATGAGGGGTCAGCTAGGTGGCACAGTGGATAGAACACTGGCCTTAGGGTCAGGAAGACCTGAGTTTGAATCTGACTTCAGACAATTGACATTTATTAGCTGAGTGACCTTGGGCAAGTAACCAAATTACAGTTTATACACACACACACACACACACACACACACACACACACAGAAACAAATTGTTTATAAGGAGATTAAACAACAGAGGATGTGCGGCCATACCTTGCTCTGTTGTGCTTCATTTTATTGCACTTCACAGAAACTGTATTTTTTACAAATCAATTTGTAGAAATGGGTGCAAACCCTGTGTCAAGCAAGTCTTTGGGTACCTTTTCTTTTAACCAAATATGCTCAAATTGTGTCTTTGTGTCTCATTTTGGTCATTCTCACAATATTTCAAACTCCCATCATCATCATCATCATCATCATCATTATTGTTATTATGGTGATCTGTGATCAGTGATCTTTTTTTTAATTTAATTAAATTTATTTATTAAACATATTTAGTTTTCAGCATTGATTTTCACAACAGTTTGAATTGCAAATTGTCTCCCCATTTCTACCCTCCCCCCCACTCCAAGATGGCATATATTCTGGTTGCCCTGTTCCCCAGTCAGCCCTCCCCTCTATCACGCCCCCTCCCCTCTCATCCCCTTTTCCCTTCCTTTCTTGTAGGACAAGATAAATTTCTATGCCCCATTGTCTGTGTATCTTATTTTTTAGTTGCATGCAAAAAACTTTTTTTTTGTTTTTGAACATCTGTTTTTAAAACTTTGAGTTCCAAATTCTCTCCCCTCTTCCCTTCCCACCTACCCTCCCTAAGAAGTCGAGCAATTCAACCTAGGCCACATGTGTATCATTATGTATAACCCTTCCACAATACTCATGTTGTGAAAGACTAACCACATTTTGCTCCTTCCCAACCCATCCCGCTTTATTGAATTTTCTCCCTTGACCCTGTCCCCTTTCCAAAGTGTTTGTTTTGATTACCTCCACCCCTATCTGCCCTCCCCTCCATCATCCCCCCCCTTTTATATTTTTTATCTTCCTCCCTCTTCTTTCCTGTGGGGTAAGATACCCAACTGAGTATGTATGGTATTCCCTCCTCAGGCCAAATCTGATGAGAGCAAGGTTCACTCACTCCCCCCTCACCTGCCCTCTCCCCTCCTCCCACAGAACTGTTTCCTCTTGCCACCTTTATGCGAGATAATCCACCCCATTCTATCTCTCCCCATCTCCCTCTCTCAGTATGTTGCTCTCTCATCCCTTAATTCCATTTTATTTCTTTTAAATATCTTCCCTTCCTCTTCAACTCACCCTGTGTCTGCTCTCTCTCATTTACATATATATACATATATATACATATATACATACATACACATACATACATATACACATAGATATATACATACATACACATTCACTTATATATATACATAAACATATATATATACATAAACATATATATATATATATATATATATATATATATATATATATATATATGCATATTCCCTTCAGCTACCCTAATAGTGAGGTCTCATGAATCATACTTATCATCTTTCCATGTAGGAATGTAAACAAAACAGTTCAAATTTAGTAAGTCCCTTGCAATTTCTGTTTCTTGATTACCTTTTCATGCTTCTCTTGATTCTTGTGTTTGAAAATCAAATTTTCTATTCAGTTCCGGTCTTTTCACTGAGAAAACTTGAAAGTCCTCTATTTTAACTGTTTTGGGAGTGTCATGAACTGCATTCAAATAAGATGGAAAACTTAATTGATAAATGTTGTGTGACCAGCCATTCCCCATTTCTCTTCCTCTTCTCAGGCTACCCTATTCTGTGAGACAAAATAATATGGAAATTAGGCCAATTAATAATGTTATAATGACTTTTAAGTGTTCAAATGAAAGGAAGAGTCAATCTATGTGGCAATTTCCATTGTTGTTTTCTTTAAAGAAATTGCCACAGTCACCCAAACTTCAGCAACCACCATGCTGATCAGTCAGCAACCATCATTGTAAAGGCAAACATCATGAGAAAAAAGATTATGATTCACTGAAGCCTCAGATTAGGGATAGTACTTTTTTAGTAATAAAGTTTTTAATTAAGGAATATACATTGTCTTTGCTACATAATTCTATTGGTCACTTAGGCTACAGTATTGTGTAAATATCACTTTTATATGCATTGGAAAAGAAAAGAATTCATATGATGTGCTTTATTCTGATACTTGCTTTATTGCAATACTCTAGAACCATACCCACAATGTCTCTCAGATATGCCTATATTAAAATTAAAAGGAATGATGTTAACACAAAGTATGAGATTACAATTTTTTTTAAATAAACGTGAATTACAATATGAATCAAAATCTAAAAAATATAAATGCCAATAGGTTGAAGCCTAAGAAAGTATGGCAGTATAGCAAGATGTTTCAGAATGTTGAGTCCTCTCTTTAAGTACTCTTTATAATATTAAGAGAAGATAGATAGGAAGAAATACAAGAATGTGAGACCTTACAACAAATAATTAGTCAAATGGCAAAACTTGAATCCACAGTGGTGAGTCTATCCAAACTAGCAAAAGAAAAAACACTAAATTATAAAAATAATTTCTAATATATTTAAAAAATTTATAAATATATTTAAATGATAATTTATAATTTTGTAGTAAATAATAAGAATAATAATTATGCATTAAATCTGGAAGAGGATGTGCAATAAACAATAACATTGTATGACACATGATCTGTATATAAGAAAAACACACTGATATTAAAGACAAAACTCTCCCAGGCAAACTTGACAAATCAAAGAACATGCATATTTTAGTGCAATAAATAATATAAGGAAACTGCCTAGAAATTTTGAATACTGAAAACAAAGCATGAGTCCAAAGAATCCACAGGGTTTGGATTAAAGTGTATTCTTTCAACTCTAGGACAAATAGTACTTTAATTTAATAATTTGAATGACAAATAACACACTCAGCAAGCAATCAGGATTAAGATTTTAAAATACAAAGGATAGGAAATCTGAAAATAGTCTGTACATACCAGAAACCACAGAAAGGACCAAAAGTCTTATAGCATTTTTAATAATATAATAATACATTCCAAGATGTCTAACTTCAAAATGCAAACCAAAATGATAAATTCTATACACCTGAGCATAATTATCAAGGAATAAGTGATATATGTTCAATTAAAGACAAACACTTTAAGTATCCCCCCCCAAAAAAAAACCAACTCATCTCATGAGCAAATTATTAGGATTAGAAAACCCAAAAAAAACCCAGAAATATGAGAAAGGTAAAAAAATAAAAACAACAAACAAGGAAAACACAAGGAATAAAATGAATTAGATAACCTTTAGAAGCTATACTTTTTAAAAATCTATAAAGAGAAACATATTCATTGAGTTAAAAAAACCAGAAGTCATCATTAAGAGATTTTTCCCCTAAAATTACATAAGGATAGGCGGAGCCAAGATGGCAGCTGGAAAGCAGGGACTTGTGTGAGCTCCCCGCCACTTCCCTCCAAAAACTTATAAAAAATGGCTCTGAACCAATTCTAGAACTGCAGACCCACAAAATAGCAGAGGGAAGCAGGGCTCCAGCCCAGGACAACCTGGATGGTTGCTGGGTGAGGTCTTTCGCACACGGAGCTGGGAGAGCTGAGAGCTGAGCAGAGCAGAGCATAGCAAAGCCCAGCGTGGGCGGTGCACACCAACCACACCAGGAGCTGGGCTGAGCAGGCCCTAGTGCCCTGAATCAGTGAACTGTAGCAGTTACCAGACTTCTCAACCCACAAATACCAAAGACAACAGAGAAGTTTAGTGGGAAAAGCAACTGGGGACAGGGGGATAGAGTTCACAGTTCAGACACTTCGCCAGGGACAGCGGAGGTGGGGCAGCTACAGAACTACAGCTGTAGTAGTTTCTGGCCCCAGGCCTGCCTGGTGGGAGGAATTAAGTGGCGGATGAGAGCAGGAGTGCAGAGCCTGCTGAAGATCTAAGTCCAATCCCGGTTGGGAGTTCTTGGGGAAGGAGGAGTGCTGGTGTGGCAGAGCTGGCTGTAATAGCTCTGAAATCAACAGTGCATCCCCCCAAGCTGGGAACATAGTACTCTTTACTCTACAAGCAGTCATAATCCGCTGAAAAACTCAAGGCTCAAGTAAGTTGGCTGGGAACATGGCCAGGCAGCGAAAATGCACCCAGATTCAGTCTCAGACTTTGGAATCTTTCTTTGGTGACAAAGAAGACCAAAACATACAGCCAGAAGAAGTCAACAAAGTCAAAGAGCCTACAACAGAAACCTCCAAGAAAAACATGAACTGGTCTCAGGCCATGGAAGAGCTCAAAAAGGATTTGGAAAACAAGTTAGAGAAGTAGAGGAAAAATTGGGAAGAGAAATGAGAAGGATGAGAGAAAACCAAGAAAAACAAGTCAACGACTTGATAAAGGAGACCCAAAATAATACTGAAAAATATACTGAAGAAAACAACACCTTAAAAAATTGACTAACTCAAATGGCAAAAGAGGTCCAAAAAGCCAATGAGGAGAAGAATGCCTTAGAAGGCAGAGTTAGCCAAATGGAAAAGGAGGTCCAAAAGACCACTGAAGAAAATACTGCCTTAAAAATTAGATTGGAGCAAGTGGAAGCTAGTGACTTTATGAGAAATCAAGAAATTACAAAATGGAACCAAAAGAATGAAAAAAAATTGAAGACAATGTGAAATATCTCATTGGAAAAAACACTGACGTGGAGAACAGACCCAGGAGAGAGAATTTAAAAATTATTGGACTACCTGAAAGCCATGATCAAAAAAAGACCCTAGATATCATCTTTCAAGAAATTAGCAAGGAGAACTTCCCTGATATTCTAGAGCCAGAGGGCAAAATAGAAATTGAAAGAATCCACCGATCGCCTCCTGAAAAAGATCCCAAAAAGAAATCTCCTAGCAATATTGTCACCAAATTCCCGAGCTCCCAGATCAAGGAGAAAATACTTCAAGCAGCCAGAAAGAAACAATTTCAGTATTGTGGAAACACAATCAGAATAATCCAAGATCTAGCAGCTTCTACATTAAGAGATCGAAGGGCTTGGAATATGATATTCCAGAGGTCAATGGAGCTAGGATTAAAACCAAGAATCACCTACCCAGCAAAAGTGAGTATCATGCTCCAAGGCAAAATATGAATTTTCAATAAAATAGAGGACTTTCAAGCTTTCTCAGTGAAAATACGAGAGCTGAATAAAAAGTTTGACTTTCAAACATAAGAATCAAGAGAAGCAAGAAAAGATAATCAAGAAAAAGAACAAGAAAAAGAAATTGCAAGGGACTTACTAAAGTTGAATTGTTTTGTTTACATTCCTACATGGAAAGATCATGTGTTTGATTCATGAGACCTCAGTATTAGGGTAGCTGAAGGGAATATGCATATATATGTGTATGTATACATATGTATATATGTATATGTGTTTATATGTGTATATGTATGTGTGTGTGTGTGTATATATATATATATATATATATATATATATATATATATAGAGAGAGAGAGAGAGAGAGAGAGAGAGAGAGAGAGAGAAAGGGCACGGGGTGAGTTGAAGATGAAGGGGTGATATCTAAAAGAAAAAAAATCAAATTAAGGGATGAGAGAGGAATATATTGAGAGAGGGAGAAAGGGAGAGATAGGATAGGGTAAGTTATCTCGCATAAAAGTGGCAAGAAAAAGCAGTTCTGTAGGAAGAGAATAGAAGGCAGGTGAGGGGGAATGAGTGAATCTTGCTCTCATCAGATTTGATCTGAGGAGGGAATAACATACAGACTCAATTGGGTATCTTTACCCCACAGGAAAGGAGGAAGAAGACAAAAAAGGGTGGATGATAGAAGGCACAGCAGATGGGGGAGGAGGTAATAAAAAACAAACATTTTCAAAAAGGGACAGGGTCAAGGGAGAAAATTGGATAAAGGGGGATAGATTAGGAAGGAGCAAAATATAGTTAGTCTTTCACAACATGAGTATTGTGGAGGGGTTATACATAATGATACACGTGTGGCTTATGTTGAATTGCCTGACTTCTTAGGGAGGGTGGGTGGGAAGGGATGAGGGGAGAGAATTTGGAACTCAAAGTTTTAAAAACAGATGTTCAAAAACAAAAAAAAAATGTTTTTGCATGCAACTAGAAAATAAGATACACAGGCAATGGGGCATAGAAATTTATCTTGCCTTACAAGAAAGGAAGGGAAACGGGGATGGGAGGGGAGTGGGGTGACATAAGGGAAGGCTGACTGGGGAACAGGGCAACCAGAATATATGACATCTTGGAGTAGTGGGAGGGTAGAAATGGGGAGAAAATTTGTAATTCAAACTCTTGTGAAAATCAATGCTGAACACTAAATATATTAAATAAATTAATTTTAAAAATTACATAAGTATAAAAATTAAAGTGGAATTTGAATGAAATTGAAGAAGTAGACATGAATGAACAAATTTCATCCACCATGAACAATACCCTACAATAATTACTATAGCTGAATCAGTGCATTTCATGTAAGTAAATTGCAGAATGAGAAAGTGCATAAAAAAGTGAGATGGGATGGATAATAGATGAAAATGTGTCATGTACCTTAATCAAGTTTCTGGATAAACATCCAAGGGAGGATAACTCTTGTTGCCTTATGCTAAGAAGAGGGGTTACAGGACAATATATGAGTTGAAAAAGGCTAGATATAAATGGGGGAAAGAAAGAGGAGATATCACCTCACCAAGGGCTGGGAGGTCCCACTTAGAAACATTCCCTGTGGGAGAGGGATATATTATGCAATGAGAATTTGTGTCTCCATTGACAATATCTTGCCTCAGAAGATGTTAGAGTTTCTTGGACAATCAATACCCAGAAGGGTTGTAATGCATGGAACTATATAGATTATCATGTGACAGACTGGAAAGCAAATTATCATAGTGAAGGCAAGAGTTAGAACTGAATTAAATTGATTCGTACCACTTGTAGGGGAATAGAGGGTCACATGTGAATTTACAATTTGTTGGAGAGAGGGGAGATAGTGAGGGGAAAGATGAAAATAATTGGACAGCTAAAGAAAAGGAAGAAAAATTTAAAAATGAATAAGTCATGTAAAATTCCACAACTAGTTTAAGGGCTGAAAAGCAGGAGGGGTAGGACTGACAATGAGAGAAGAGAGTCTCTGGGAACAAGGTTGCTAGGTGGTACAGTGGGTAATGTCAAGCCTGGTGTCTGGTCCCAGACCCTTACTAGCTGTGTGACCCTGGGTAAGTCATTTAACCATATTTGTCTCAATTCCTCATCTGTAAAAATGAGTTGGTGAAGGAAATGGCAAACTATTCTAGTATCTTTGCCAAGAAAAGCCAAAATGAGATCAGAAAGAGTCAGACATGAGTGAATGAACTGAACAGTAGAATAGATTGAGGAAAACTAAATATAAGAATAAAGTACTCATTTTAAAGAAGTAGGGCAAGAAAACCTACTTGAAGGGGAGAAAACACCAGACATTAACAAAGAAGAAAATATAAACTTTATTGTGATGACTTTAAACATGAACAAATTAAATGATCTAATTAAATGAAATAATGGCAGATGAAATTAAGCAAAACTCCATCATCTGTTAATTACAAGAATTAACATCTAAAATTCAAAGACCTACCTATAATAAAAATGAGACACTAAAAAAGAGTTATTATTCATTAACACAATAAAAAAGGAATTATAATCACACTTTGCTATCCAACAAATTCAAGAATTCAAAATATATAGAGATTTTAAAAATCACATTATGTAGAAAGAAACCATAGCCAATATTAAAATTTTAATATTAAACTAATAATGCCAAAATGGCATAGAATCACAATTCATAAAAGAAAAAAAATTAAATAAATTTTAAGATGACATAGAAAGCAATACAATAATTGTAAAAAAAATTCATTTTCCTTTCTCAGAACTGAAGAAATCAAACAAGAAAATAAAAGATAAGCAAAAGGCAAAATTTGGTAGAATTCAGCAAATTTTGGAAGAAATCAAAACTAAAAAAATGTCCAAAAGTGAACATTAATGAATATACTTTTTTATCAATACATAGAATCTCGGGGGGGAGGGAGAGGGGCAGAGTCAAGATGGTGGGGTGAAAACAGCGACCTACTGGAGCTCTCTTACAAATTCCATCAGATACCTCCAAAAAAGTGAATCTGAGCAGATTTGAGAGAGGCAGAAGACACTAGGATAATGTGTGTTTCAGACTTCAAGCCCAAGAGAGTCCCCAGGGTTGACTGGACAGATCTGTGTGCTGAGAGAGCACTGGGAGTTGGGAACTGTACCCAACCACAACAGAACAGGAGCAGCAGCTAACTCACCCAGCAAACCAGGCTGGGAGAACATTAGGCATGTGGAACAAAACCATACCAGAGCAAAAGCAGGAACAGGCCCAGGACTGAATTGACAACTGTGGTGGCAATGCCCAGGCCTTTCAGCCCAGGACAGGAGTCCATCAGAGCTATGTGAGGCAGCAGCACAGACCCTGTGGCTGTGGCAGAAGCTACTCCTGAGGCATTCAGCTCACAGTCTAAAGGTATGAAACTTGACTTCTCAAAATTCTGGCAGCCATGATGACCAAGTAAAATGGCTCTCATCCCTCCCTTGAATACAACTGGAGAATACTGCCCTAGGAGAAACCCTGGAATAGAGGAGGCAAAAGTGGACATTCAGTAATCTTATAGCATAAGAAGCTGGGGAAATGGCCTCTCTTGTGGTGGTGGAAGGAGACCAGTACAGGAAGGGATGTGTCCCAGGAAGCCTCACCTTGGCAGACCAGCAGAAATTCCTGAGCCCCAGGGGGGGTGGAGCTGGCAAACACCAACACCAGGACCCCAGGCATGCCTTTACACATCCAGGGGACTGGCAGACACCAGGGCAGACAATGCCTGAGACCAACCATGCTGTAGTGCAGCCCTAGGGGAAGAGAAGACTTCCAGAATCCAGATTACCTCGACCCCACACCTCATATGGTGACCCCACAGGGAAACTCAGAAAGACGTCCCTGGGTCTCAATCCTTATCACACACGAGCCAAATCCAGCTCAGCACCAGGTGAGTAGCAGTACTATATGGCCTCTTGCTGACAAAAGCAGAGTCCATAGCACACAAAACCAGTAACCAGGCCCCCAGTCCCCAGCACAAGAATCTTGAGACAGAGCCCCCTGGGCCCCAGAAGCAGAGATACACTTAAAAAGCCAGGAAACAGACAACCACCATGAAGAAGGAATCTAGAAAAGTAAAAATGACCATTGAATCATATTGTGGGGACAGAGAAGATCAAAATACCAATTCAGAAGAGGACAACATTGACACTATATCCACATCTGAAAACACAAAAGGGAGTGTGAACTGGTCTCAAGCCCAAAAAATATTCCTGGAAAAGCTCATTGAGGATTTTAAAAGCAAAATTAGAGAGGTAAAAGAATAAGTGGAAAAAAATCACTCATGAGAACAAATCTTCAAAAGGCAACTTTGGCAAAATGGTTAAGGAGGTTCAGAATCTGATTGGAGAAAATGACTCTGAAAAGTAAAATTAGCAAAATGGAAAAAGAGGTGTAGAAGCTAAATGAAGAAAACAATGTGTTAAAAATTAGAACTGGGCAAGTGGAAACTAATGACTCTATGAGACACCAAGAATCAGTCAAACAAAATCTAAAGAATGTAAAAATAGAGGAAAATATAAAATATCTCACCAGAACAACAACTGACCTGGAAAATAAATCCATGAGAGACAATCTAAGATTTAGTGGTCTACCAGAAAGCCATGATGAAAAAAAGAGCTGGGACAGTATCTTCAAAGAAATCAGCAATGAAAACTTCTCCGAGATCCTAGAACCAGAAGGGAAAATAGTCACAGAAAGATTCCACCAATCACATCCTGGAAGAGATCCTAAATTGAAAACTCCAAGGAATATTGTAGCAAAATTCTGGAATTATCAGGTCAAGGAGGAAATACTGCAAGCATCCAGAAAGAAACAATACAAATATCATGGAATTACAGTCAGGATCACATAAGACCTTGCAGTTTCTATATTAAAAGACAGGAAGTATTGGAATATGGTATTACATAAGGCAAAGGAGCTTGGACTACAACCAAGGATCCAATACTCAGCAAAATTGAGCATAATTTTTCAGGCATGGAGATGGGCATTGAATGAAATCGGGGACTTCTATAACTTCCTGATGAAAAGACCAGAGCTCAATGGAAAATTTGATCTTCAAATACAAAACCCAAGAGAGACATAAAAAGATAAACAAGAAAGGGGAAAAAATCCTTGTTATTCAGTAAGGACAAAAAGTTTATAACCTTATATAGGATTATCTTATTTTATATATGTTAATCTTAAGAATGGTATAGTCATTATGGCAGTCAAAAGGGATATGCATAGACAGAGGATGTTAGTATAAAGTAACTTATGTGATGATAAAAACATAATTAAGGGGTACAAAGGGATTGCTCTAGGAGAAGAGGTAAGGAGGAGGGAGAAAAGGGTGAATTACATCACACAAAGAGGCACAAAGACATTATAGTAGAGGGAAAGAAGGCGGAGAGAAAACCAGTGTTGAGCTTAACTCTCATTGGAATTGGTTCAAGAAGGGAATAACATACTCTGATTAGTAGAGAAATCAAACTTGTTCTATGGGCAGTAGTCGAGGATAAGGGGAAAAGGTGGAGTGGTTAAAAGGGAAGGAAGTAGTAAGTGGAAAATGGTAAGCAGTACCAAGGGAAAGAAGTAAGGGGGGACCAAAAGGAAGGGAATATGGAGGGAGGCAGGGGTCAAAATCAAAACTTTTTTGAGGAGTGGAAGGGAGAAGGGAGAAATAAAAGCATAAACAGGGGTGGGGGAATAGGACAGAAAAAGAGACACAGATAGTAATGATAACTGTGATTGTGAATGGGATGAACTCTCCCATAAAACAGAGGTGGATAGCAGAAGGAATTAAAAATAATAATCCTGCAATATGATGTTTAAAAGAAACATATTTGAAGCAGGGGGACACACACAGGGTAAAGGTAAAAGGCTGTAGTAGAATACATTATGCTTCAGCTGAAGTAAAAAAAAAAAAAGCTGGGGTAGCAATTCTAATCCCAGACAAAGAAAAAGCAAAGATAGATCTAACTAAAAGAGATAAGGAAGGAAACCGTATCCTGGTAAAAGGCACCATAGACAATGAAGTAATATTATTACTAAACATCAATGAATCAAGTGGTACAGCATCCAGATTCTTAGAAGAGACGTTAATCTGGAAAAACCACTGACCTGGGGAATAGATCCAAGAGAGATAATTTAAAAATTATTGGACTACCTGAAAGCCATGATCAGAAAAGGATCCTAGACATCATCTTTCAAGAAATCATTAAGGAAAACTGCCGTGATATTCTAGAACCAGATGGTAAGAGAGAAATTGAATGAAAATTGCCAGTTCATATCCTTTGACCATTTCTCAATTGGGGAGTAACTTGTATTCTTATAAATTTGACTCAGTTGCCTAGTTTAAAATTACTAAGCCAACAAATTAAAAAGTCTCAAAATTGAAAAGAAAGAAAATTTTGAAAATTAGAGGATAAATAGATACACTGGGAGAAAAGGCTAAAAATTATAAGCAAAAATAAATCTGGATTAATTGAAAATATTAACTAAATTAATAAATACTGAATCAAACTCATAAAAAAAGAACACAAAAGTCCAGTCAACAAAATAATTAGACAAGGTAAAATTTACAAAATCACAAGAATTAAAAAGGATGTTTAAGACTTATTGTGAACATTTATAATCAAATAAAATGGAGAGCACAAAAATAGGGAATTATTTTCCAAAATGTAAAAATAAATAAATGGATAACTAATACCAAGTAGAAATTGTAAATAATTCAAATTTAGAATAGGAAATAGAACTAGTTGTAAAGGAACTAACAACAGGAAAAAATTATCTTCCTAGATTTATAGGTACCCATCAAAAATTAAAAGAACACTTATACCAATACTATGAATATTACTCTTAAAAAACTGATAAAGAAATAACTCCACATTATTCTTTTTTTTAGTGGGACAAATGTAGTTCTGATACCTAAATCAAGGAAAGAGAAATCCAGGTACAACTAAAAACTAGTTTTAAGGGTAATTGATAAAAAAAATTTTTTTCAAAAGAATAATCCTGTCAAGAGACTATAGCAACTTATACAAGAAGGCATTCATTATTATCATCACATTTATGTCAAGAATGAAAGGATGAAATCACATTAAAACAATTAAAATAACTATATTAAAACAATTTGTATAAATACAGAAAAATCCCTTGATGAAACACTCATTTATGCTGAAAACAACTCTACTAAGAATAAGCATAAGAGAAGTTGATGCTTTCTTTGCTATTATTTGCTTATATTTTTAGAAATGCTAACGATAACAAGAAGACATAAGAAGAAATCAATAAATTGATAGTCAAAGAGGAGATAAAACTATCCCAATTTGTGAAGACTTGAGGGTTCACTTAGAAAATTCTAGGAAATGATCAAAGAGAATAATAGAATTAAATAATAGCTTCAACAATATTGCAACATTGCCCCTTAACCCTGAAATGAATAGTATTTCTGTATAATAACATCTAAATCCAAAAAGCAATAATAGACAAATTATATTAAAAATAAATACAGGGGCAGCTCTCCTCATTGAGGAGAGGGCAGAATAGTTCATTATAAATGGTGAAAGGGAGGGTCAGAAAAGAATCAGGAAGAGATCAAGTTCCCATTATTATAGTTTTTTCTCAAATGTTTTGGTCTCAGAACTCATTTATACTCTTAAAAATCATAGAACACTCCAAATAGACTTTATTTGGGTTGTATCTATCAGTGGTTTACCATGTTAGAAATTAAAATATCTTAGTATTATTGTGAGAAAAGTTTTGATGTTCCAGATCCACTCAAAGTGTCTCAGGGTCCTCTCTTTGAGAGCTGCTATTCTAATATAATACCTCGGGGAGTTGGGCTGTCCATTGATTGGCAGAAAAGGCTTATTCATCAGTTTAACAGATGACACAAAGCTGAGGACACATAGGATGATAGAATTGGGTTCCCTAATATTTTAATGCATGAAAATGTTGAAGTGAATCTACCATGAAAATGACTTGTATAAAAATAGTCTTTATATTTTGGTCCTAAAAATAACCTTTTCAAGTTTAAAAAAAATGGAGAAGAGGTACTGGAGATTAGATAATCTAAGGGAAAAAAAAAAGATCTGAGGGATTCATTTGCAACATAATCTCAGTAGAAACAAAAAGTGAATATATTATGATAATCCAAATATTAACTCAGTCTTGGGCTGTATTAAAAGAGGTATGTTTTTCATTACCAGAGAGTAGACAGAACTTTTGCTGTTCCGACTAAATCTGAGATATTGCTTCCAGCTCTTGATACCACATTTTAGGAATTGGATTTATAGAATACAGAGTTTCTAATATAGAGTGGTCAGGATAGCCCAAGGCCTTGAGATCATATTGCAGGAAACCACAGGAAAACCAGTTGAAGGAACTGAGCATGCTTAAGTCCAAGTAAATGATTTATTGTGGTCATCATATTTGTATTAAAGTATTTGAAGAACTGTTAAGTTGAATGCACTCCTGCTTGGCCTCTGAGTCTACAGATAAGAAAAGTAGGCTCCATTAAGAGTACATTAATATACAGAAAGTTAATTCTTCATTAAGACTTCATTAACATACAGAAATATTTTCAACCTAGATCACAAAAGCCCCAGAATTTACACTTCCATAGGACTTTATATCCCTCAGCCTTCTCCCTTTGAATAGATGGTTCTTCCCTTTCCTTCCATTTAAGGATGACATCCAGGCCAGCCATCTGTCCAGATTTCTCATTAGTAAGGTACCCTCCTACCCACTATCTTATTTTTTTTTGAATTTGTATTCCCAAATCATAGTTTAATAAGTGCTTCTTAACTGACTGATGATGTGCGGACACATTTCAGCTTGATGTAAGGAAATATTTCCAAAAAAAGAAGATATATACACAATTAGAAGTGTTTGGGAAAGTACTAGATGATCCCAGGAAGATAACAACATAGACTCAAGCTAACTGTAGAGCTTATCTTGCTAAACTCCTTCATTTTATAGATGAGAAAACTGATGACATGTAAATTAAGTGACTTGACAAAAATCATACAGGTCATATGTACCAGAGCTAGGATTTGAATTTAAGTCCTCTGAATCTAAATCCAAAATTCATTCCATTGTCCTCTTTTGCTTCTTATTTGATATTCTGTAAAGAGGATTCATTTTCAAGCATGGATTACTAGAAGTATCCTTCTAACTCCGAGATTCTGTGATTATATTAACACAATGGATGATTGTTTTCCCAGTTTCAGCATTTGCATAACGATTGACTCATATTGACCAGAAACCATGTACTAAGAGGTTGAGGGAACAATGGACATTAAAAAAAACATGAGAGACTAAAATAAATCTAATGTCCACAAGACTAAGAAGAGAGCTCTCCTTACGTTGACCCTGCACTCCAAATCAAGTTGGAGTAAATATCCATGAAACAATTGAGAATATCAATGACATTATGAATATGCCCACTTTTGGCATTTGATTTGGCAATTGATAATCTTCCACCTTCCTTCATAGGTTTAAGCACTAATTTTCCTAAAATCTTACTGAAATTGTTCAGATAGTCAGAATGTTATTTTAGAGGTTATCATCCATCTTAAGAAGTATTTAATTTCAAAACCAGTACACCTGGAATCATTAATATATTTCTTACTTTCAATGTTAAGGCTAGGGTACATTTCTTTGCTTATCATTGCTTATCACCTTTAGTTTATACTAGTGTCTAATATTATATGGTCATTTCTTAATTCAGAAAACCCGTATTGAATGCCTATTATGTGCAATATAGTATTTTATTACTTCCTAATCAACAATCAATTCTTCCACTTTGGTCAAAATTCTGTAGATTAACAGTTATCATTCTTCTTCTATTTTTGAGAAATTAATTGGCCAACATCATATGTCAATAAATCACTGAGTGACCTGCTGTTAGAAAAAAAATAGGCTTATGGAAGAAATCTGTATAATTGCTAGTAATTAATTTTATCATGCATTGGTCATAACTGTGGGAGCAAATGTATGATTAATTTTCAATACTGATTTATTAAATATTTTCATTAAATGCAGAAAGGAACATATTTGTCTTATCTAGTAAGCAGTCAGTTCTTATGCCTTTAATTAGTCCTACCCATAATACTGAAAGTCTTTAAAAAGGTTCCCAAGGTCAGAAATGTAAGGAGCAGAAGTGACAAGAGACATGGGCTAGGTGTCAACTTTCTTTTTTTTAATTTTTTTTATTTAATATATTTAGTTTTTAGCACTGATTGTCACAAGAGTTTGAATTACAAATTTTCTCCCCATTTTGACCCTTCACCCACTCCAAGATGGCGTATATTCTGGTTACCCTGTTCCCCAGTCATCCCTCCCTTCTGTCATCCCAATCCCCTCCCATCCCCTTTTCCCTTCCTTTCTTGTAGGGCAAGATAAATTTCTATGCCCCATTGGCTGTGTATCTTATTTTCTAGTTGCATGCAAAAACTTTTCTGTTTTTGTTTCTGAACATCTATTTTTAAAACTTTGACTTCCAAATTCTCTCCCCTCTTACCTTCCCACTCACCCTCCCTAAGAAGGCAAGCAATTCAACATGGGCCACATACGTATCATTATGTATAACCCCTCCACAATACTCATGTTGTGAAAGACCAACTATATTTTGCTTCTTCCTAACCTATCCCCCTATACTGAATTTTCTCCCTTGACTTTGTACCTTTTTGAAAGTGTTTGTTTTTGACTACCTCCACCCCCATCTGCCCTCCCTTCTATCATTCCCCCTTTTTTATCTTCTTCTTCCTTCTTTCCTGGGGGGTAAGATACCCAATTGAGTGTCTATGGTATTCCCTCTTCAGGTCAAATCTGATGAGAGCAAGATTCACTCATTCCCCCTCACCTGCCTTCTCCTCTTCTCTTCCTACAGAACTGCTTTTTCTTGTCACTTTTATGCAAGATAATTCACCCCATTCTATCTCTCCCTTTCTCCCTCTCTCAATATATTTCTCTCTCATCCCTTAATTTGATTTGATTTCTTTTAGATATCATCCCTTCATCTTCAACTCACCCTGTGCCCTCTCTCTCTCTCTCTCTCTCTCTCTCTCTCTTTCTGTATGTATGTATATATATATATATATATATATATATATATATACACACACACATACAAATATACATACATACGCACTCACATATACAT
The DNA here is from genome assembly GCF_011100635.1 of Trichosurus vulpecula. NCBI lineage: Eukaryota > Metazoa > Chordata > Mammalia > Diprotodontia > Phalangeridae > Trichosurus > Trichosurus vulpecula. The sequence goes on along the minus strand of NC_050579.1, from coordinate 218,643,235 downwards.
ACATATACATAAACATATACATACACACATATATACATATGTACATATACATATATATATATATATATATATACACATACATATATACACATGCATATTCCCTTCAGCTACCCTAATACTGAGGTCTCATGAATCATACACATCACCTTTCCATGTAGGAATGTAAACAAAACAGTTCAAATTTAGTAAGTCCCTTGCAATTTCTTTTTCTTGTTCTTTTTCTTGATTACCTTTTCATGCTTCTCTTGATTCTTGTGTTTGAAAGTCAAATTTTCTATTCAGCTCTGATCTTTTCACTGAGAAAGCTTGAAAGTCCTCTATTTTATTGAAAATTGATATTTTGCCTTGGAGAATGATACTCAGTTTTGCTGGGTAGGTGATTCTTGGTTTTAATCCTAGCTCCATTGATCTCTGGAATATCATATCCCAAGCCCTTTGATCTCTTAATGTAGAATGTGCTAGATCTTGGATTAATATGATTCTGTTTCCACAATACTCAAATTGTTTCTTTCTGGTTGCTTGCAATATTTTCTCCTTGATCTGGGAGCTCGGGAATTTGGCGACAATATTCCTAGGAGATTTCTTTTGGGGATCTATTTGAGGAGGCGATCCATGGATTCTTTCAATTTCTATTTTGCCCTGTGGCCCTAGAATATCAGGGCAGTTCTCCTTCATAATTTCTTGAAAGATGATATCTAGGCTCTATTTTTGATCATGGCTCTCAGGTAGTCCAATAATTTTTAAATTCTCTCTCCTGGATCTATTTTCCAGGTCAGTGGTTTTTCCAAGGAGATATTTCACATTGTCTTCCACATTTTCATTCCTTTGGTTCTGTTTGATAATATCTTGATTTCTCATAAAGTCACTAGCCTCCACTTGCTCCAATCTAATTTTTAAGGTAGGATTTTCTTCAGTGGTCTTTTGGACCTCCTTTTCCATTTGGCTAATTCTGCCTTTCAAGGCATTCTTCTCCTCGTTGGCTTTTTGGAGCTCTTTTGCCATTTGAGTTAGTCTATTTTTTAAGGTGTTGTTTTCTTCAGGATATTTTTCAGCATTTTGGGGGGTCTCCTTTAGGAAGTCATTGACTTGTTTTCCATGGTTTTCTTGCATCATTCTCATTTCTCTTCCCAATTTTTCCTCTACTTCTCTAACTTGGTTTTCCAACTCCTTTTTGAGTTCTTCCATGGCCTGAGACCAGTTCATGTTTTTCTTGGAGGCTTTTGTTGTAGGCTCTTTGACTTTGTTGACTTCTGGCTGTATGTTTTGGTCTTCTTTGTCACCAAAGAAAGATTCCAAAGTCTGAGACTGAATCTGGGTGCATTTTCACCACCTGGCCATGTTCCCAGCCAACTTACTTCATCCTTGAGTTTTTCAGCGGGGTTTGACTGCTTGTAAAGAGTTCTATGTTCCAAGCTTGGGAGATGCACCAGCTCTGCCACACCAGCACTCCTCCTTCCCCAAGAACCCCCAACCAAGACTGGACTTAGATCTTCAGCAGGCTCTTCACTCCTGCTCTGATCAGCCACTTAATTCCTCCCACCAGGTGGGCCCTGGGCCAGAAGCAACTGCAGATGTAGTTCTATAGTTGCCTCACCTCTGCTGCCTCTGGTGCAGTGGCTAAACCACAAAATCTATCCCCCTGTCCCCAGCAGCTTTTCCCACTAACCTTCTCTGTTGTCTTTGGTGTTTGTGGGTTGAGAAGTCTGGTAACTGCTTCAGCTCACTGATTCAGAGCACTAGGGCACACCCTGCCCAGTTCCTGGTCTGGTTTGTCCATGTGCCCCATGCTGGGCTCTGCTATGCTCCCAGCTCTGCGTGCAAAAGACCTCACCCTGCAACCATCCAGGCCATCCTGGGCTGGAGCCCTGCCTCCCTCTGCTATTTTGTGGGTTCTGCAGTTCTAGAATTGGTTCAGAGCCATTTTTTATAGGTTTTTGGAGGGACTTGGCAGGGAGCTCATGCTAGTCCCTGCTTTCCAGCTGCCATCTTGGTTCTGCCCCCTAGGTCTCAACTTTCAAAGAAAAGCACCTACTGTGTCAGGTGTTTTGCTAGGCATACAAATACAAATAATAAAAACAATTTTTAATTTCAAGGAGATTACACATAAAAGTGTCACACTTGTGGTTAGTGCTTTGGAAGGTACTCAATCCTCACCTATTTTGGATGAGATGAAGTTGAACAAGTCCTTCTAGATCTTGCCAGTCTTCTACCTGGGGATAGAAAACAGAATGAGGAATCAAGAAAAGAGTGTGTCTTTAATAATTTCTCTATGTATTTGAAGAGTTGATACTCAATATTCTCATAACAAATCTCTATCTCTCCCTTCCGTTACATGGGTAAGCTCTTTTTTAGTTTCTTCTTTAGATTATAGACCCTGTGTCATTGCTTTTTAATTTAGGATTAATATGATTTGAATATGAGCATATAGCCATCATGGTCAGGGAGGAGACTTCTAGCTGGGTCTTCCTGGGCAAAGGAGCTCTTCCAAGGAAACAGCAAATCTGGTAGTTTTTCTACCTTGTCAAAGATTACAAAATGAGGATTTGTCCCATAAAACAATGAACATTCCTTAATTGTCAGAGAAGAGTGGTTACTAGCCCTATGTTGGTTCAAGTTTGCTTTCTTTGATATAACCAATGATGTTTCCCCAATCCCCACCATGCTGTCTATCCTGTAACCAATCACATTGTCTTCCCCACCCACCCAACTCTGTTCTTCCCCAAACTTTATGAAGACTAGAAATCATTGCTTTAGAGAGGCCATAGGTCCAAAATATCATTTCCTTGTTGTTGCTGTGTCGAACTCTTCATTATCCCATTTGGGGTTTTCTTGGCAAAGATACAGGAGTGTTTGCCATTTCCTTCTTCATCTCATTTGATAGTTGAGGACCTGAGGCAAACAGGGTTATATGAATTTCCCAAGGTCATATAGGTAGTAAGCTAATGATATTCTTTACAGATTATCATAGGAGGAGCAAGATAGTATAATGGAATGAATTTTGGATTTGGAGTAAGAGGGCTTAAATTCAAATCCTAGCTCCTTTACATATAACCCCTATAAGGACAGTCAGGAAGACATCTTTCTGACTTTAGGGCAGCACTCTAACCACTTCACCACATAGATTCCCAATTTCTTGGTTACTGCTAACCTAACTAATAAATTGATTGTGATCAGACCATTGTTTCCCATTTACCTTAATTTTCAAATGTAATACTGACATGTACATTTCCTTTCTAAAAAGAAATTATATGGAAAACAAATAAAAAATTAATTTGGAGTGTGGGCTCTGAAGTTTAGGGGATCAGGAAAGGCAATGTGGAGGAGATAGCCATTAGTCTAAACTTTGAAGGGAGCTAGAAATTCTAAGAGACATATGTGAGGAGGAAGCGATTCTAGCATAGAGGACCAGCAGTCAGGGCAAAGATATTTAGAGAAGATAGAGAATCTGTATCAGCACTTCTCTGGACTTCAGTTTCATCATCTTTAAAATGAGAGGGTTATACAAGATGACTTCTGTCTCTTCTAGCTCAAAAATCTATGATCCTCTTAACATAGATTTTGGAATATTTGGTTTAGTAGGTTGTATAGTATTTCATGTGAAGGTTTACTTTTTCATCCTTTACTTGTGTTTTACTTTTCAATTTCCGAATATTATGGTGACTATAAAACTTTTAATTATGAATTTCAGCTTGAATTGTATCTCTATATGATATATATTAAAAATATACATAGAGAAACATCCATCGAGTATCACCCAGGAGGGCACTGTGGTTCATATTCTGTTCTTCTGGCTCAGTAGGAGATGTTACAATCACTATATAAAGATAAAGATCCCCCCTGAGCAGTATTTATGGCTCTGAGGCTTTTGTGAAATAGTTTAGCATTTCATAAGCAACAGATCACCAGTCTGAAGAGTTTGTGTAAAAAAGTTCATTATGCTGAATGGGAGAAATGTGCAGTATTCAGTCATTAAAACAAACTCACATACATTTGGATGAAGCCATATTTTTGTCAAAGACAGGTTTATTTTAGTTTTACTTTATAATGAGGCAGTATAGAGATTTACCAATTACCACAGCATGTGTTGGGCTGTATTTTATAATAAATGAGCATGCACTGAAGAATGCTACTGTAAATTATTTCTCTATGTTTTTAAAGTGCAAACACTTAAATATCGTAGGGTTCCAGAAAGAGTCCACCTGCATGAGGCACATAATAATGAAAGAATGCAGTTTTTCCTTCCAGGATCTTACAATACAGCAGAATGTCATGAAAACCTTTCACAGTAAACTGGGGAAAAATGAATCTAGTAGTACGTTGACAGAGAAAGCTTGGGGAATGTCAGTGTAATTTACACAACATCAATACATGTTCTGTGTATGTATCATTCACTATGACCACCAATGAGGGAATGTTCCTAAAAACCATTGAAACAGTCCTTGGGCCATATAACTATAATGTTTTCTTCCCCTGACCCCAAGATGTCAAAAGAACGAGATTCAAAAAATTAGTGTGGTTCTTACCAGCTGGGGCTATGTTGCATATATCTCATTATCCCATAGCAGATCAACCAGCTTGGGGAGGTATGAATCAGATCAAGCAAGGCCATCTCTTGTCTCTCTTATTTTTTATTAGTCTGTTGGCATGAAAAGGAAAGAGGACAAAATAGAGTAAAGAGCAGCCTAAGGAAATTGAATAGCTTTTGAGTTCCTGCTCAATTGAGTCTTTAGGGTATTAACATTGTTATTTAATTAATAATAAATTAATTTGTGAATTTTGAGAATAGTATGAAATAATAGTAGTGGAGATGTGCCTGGACATTATGGTTTGCAAACACTTTATTTATATTATCTTACTTGATCCACACAACAACTCCATGAGACAGAGTCTATTATTGTTCCCATTTTAAAGAAGGAAAATAAATTTTTGGAGAAGTTGAATTAGTAGATAAGGGTCACACAATAAGTCAATATCTGAAGCAGGAATTGAAGCCAATTCTTCCCCATGTAATCACATATTCTTTCCTCTGTATGGGACACCCTTGAAGAACATCTAGTCTAGGGTTTCTTAACCTTTTTTTGTCATGGACTCTCTTGGAATGCTGGTGAAGCTCTTTTCAGAAATTTTTTAATAATAAAATTAGGATTACAAAATAATTCAACTATGTAGAAAATTGTTATCATTTGTTTTAATTTCATGGACACCAGATTAAGAAGGTCTGACTAGTATACCTCATTAGGTTACTGATATGGAAACTGAGGTCCCTTGGGGTTAAGTGACTGGCCTATGGTCACATACAGTATAACTAGCACAAAAAGGATCATATAAATCTGTACAAACACACACACACACACACACATACACACACACACACATACATACTACAGTACACTTATAAAAAGAGTGCCTTGGGAAAGATCTGTCATGTATATGTGTACATTTGGAGTATACCAGATGGACCTGAACTGAAACTTTCAGTATGTATGTATGTATCCATGTGTGTATGTGTGTGTGAATTTAATCTCATGATATTCTCTTTTAAAGCAAGCATCGTCATTGTAGTATTTTGCAATATGTGCCTAACTGATTAACGTAGTTTTTGTCTGTTTTTAAGAAATGTATAGAAAGTATATGTTTACCTACAGCATGCATCTTCAAATTTGGCTTCATTATAATTTAGCTTTCTTTGCCTGTTTTTGTGTTTTGTAGTTAGTTCATTATCTGGTTAAAGATCAAGATCAAGAAAATTTATTGAGCCTTCTCATATATCTGGTTATTATCAGAAGATAAATTTGTTACTTTGTGTCTCTTTTTTAAAGTTTCTAATTTTTAGAATATAGTTCTTAATTCAAAAGTAGGTTTACTTAAGACTTAATTATATAGAGACCTTTCTTTTGTATGATATACAAATCTTTGTCCTTGTTCATTTCTGAATGTGTGTTATGCGTGTGTGTCTGTGTATATGGGGGGGAGGGGTATTCCCATCTTTACCCTTCCTCATCTTTACATGGAATTTCTCTACCACTTTGTTCTCAGCAACCAACATTGAAGCATAAGCTGTTTTTTTCATGATAATCTTTTATTTGCAATACAAGACAAAAAAAAACCCTTATTATTAGTACTACCATAGATAATAGCCAAATTTTCCATGGATTAATTCTTAAGTATTTAAACCATTAAAAAATCACTTAACCATTTTTTCCCTAATAACTGCAAGGAATATCTTAGATGACTTTAGATTTATTATTTGTGGTATCATTTTTTATTTATAATGTCCATCATTTATTAATTTATCTGAACCCCTGGTTCTGTTTAGGCCACAAGTAAAACTCTACCTTCTCCAGGAAGCCATTTAGATGCAATCTATTCTTTTTTAATTGAAAGAACATAAATATTAATATAATTCAGGTTTTCTAGCACTAATTTCACTCTTTGGTAATTAGATAATAATCTCATAATGGGAGACCGCCATTCAAAATACAGTTTGTTAACAATATAAAAACTATGGTTATTAGCACCCTCTGTCTCCTTTCCTACATTCTACCACCATCATTTCAAAGACTCTGGATTCAAACAAAGGTAAGATTCAATCAAAGGCACTTGATTGCCTTAGTGCTGAGAAGCCCTCCCAAAGAAAAAACCAGCAAAAAGTCCCACTTTGCTTGCCATTACATCATGCCAATTAAATTACTAAAAATATTTTACTGAGTTAGAAAAATAATAACAAAGTTCACTGGAGAGAACAAAAGGTCAGGAAATTCAAAGAACCTATGAGAAAAAGATGTAAAGTAAGGAGGTTTGGCAATATCAGACTTTTAATTTATTTTAAAAGGCAAAAGCATTATTTAAATATGAAATGGATAATTTCAATTATTTTAAATTAAAAATTTCTTGTATGAATAAATCAATGTAGCCAAGAACAGAAGGAATGCAGAAAATTAGGGAAAAATAACTTTCAAAGATAATCTCTTGGATAGGATGTGATTATGTTAGAATACTGCTGTGGTGTGGGAAATGCTAAGCTGATTCATTCAGAAAAAATATGGAAAGACTTGGACCTATGAAGAAAGATGCTATCCACCTCCAAAAAGAGATGAGAAGTGGAAATATGCACGGTACAGTATTACATACATGTGTACGAGCGTATATGTGTTTGCTTACAGATATCTCTATATATACGTATATATATGCGTTTAATTGCAGCCTTCTTTATGGCAGGGAGGGGAGAGAGAGAACAGAAACAAAGTAAAAAGCACACAGCTGAGAACAAAAGAAAACTTAGAAGGAAGCAAAGAAAAGCTGGGTAGCTTTGAAAACAATGTGTTGTATTTCTTATGAATATTTACTTTAAAGGGAAATTGATTTTTTTATATTGAATCCTCTCATTTTGCTATGTACATGACATTTTTTCTTTTCTCCTTTTGCATTTTTAAATTAATAAAAACTTTACCAAAAATGTCCAGTCAGCAGATAAAGTATCTTGTGTAAGGAGACTAAAGAGAATGAAGTTGAGGGGTAAAAATAGACAGATTGGAAGAAATATTTATAGAGAACTTTTGTTTTGGTAATAAACAGTTGCGAAGGGATGAGACAACTGATGTCAAATGTACCTAGAATATGGGAAGATTCCAGAGGTATGTCAGAAATCTCAAAGCTTTCATTATCAGCAAAATAATTTAGTGAGAAACCATTAGCAAATACATACACATATGCCTACTGTATTTATTTAAACGTTATGAGAGCTATTTATATAAAACGGAAATCATTCATAAATGTATATGTAGGTTTTTACCTTATACTACAATAAGGATTTCACAAATGATATTCAACAACGAAAGATATCTTTACTTTCTCATAATTGAATAAAAATGTTTGTAAATATAAGATCCCATGGTTCCTGTTGTTTGTTGATTGTGAATGCATTGATTTAGTAAAATGTAATTTTAGTAAAATGCAGTGCTATGAACATTTTACAGGAAGACATCTCCCATAGAAATATCAAGACCATTTAGGAATCTTTATCAGATAAAACAGAAATAATTTTTATTTAATTTAATAACTCTCTGATAACAAATAGCATGTGAGGGACAAATAATAGAGATATATGCTTTTCAAAATCATCCACCTATGTAATGGAGGAGATCTATCATAAAGTCTAAGTCAAAGAGGGAACCTCTGTAAAAAGTCCTCCAAACATTCCTCTTTACAATTGATGTATCAATTAAATCAAGCCCTAAGACATTATAAAACCTCCTAGAAGACATTTACAATCACTCAAAGGAATCTGATTTGTCTATCCATACAAGAAAGACCAAATTGATGAAAAATGTTTGTTTCATACATTGTAACAAATACCCGATTGAATATCCCACAAAGTTTGTACCTCAGGACATATGTATATCTGGCATAGACAATATAGATGGATAATAAGCAGGGCCCAGATTTAGGATGATTGCAATTGAAGAACTGTAATGCTCTTCTACTGATCCCAAGTTTTCCATGAAAGTAAATATTTGTCAATACAAGCATTGTGCTGATGTTGCTATAAAGCCATGAGATCTAGCACACCAATGACTCTGAAAATCTAATGTTCTGTGACAAAAAGAACAATGGAGAAATGCATGTTGATTATGAGCATGATATAAAATATAGCCAATGAGGTACTTTAGAGAACAGAAATAAAATATACCACCGACTAATTGTATCACAAGAAGGTGGACTAGTAACTTGGCAAGAGTGGGAGATGACAGGTTTACAGCCATAGTGGTCCATCCTTAAATTCAGGATGTTGGAAGAAGGCAAAGAAGTCATCTGTAAAATTCTGGGGTCTTTGATCTTAGATAAGTCACTTAACCTCTCTATGCTTTGATTTCTTCATCTGCAAAATGGTGATAAAGTTAGACTAGATATTTGAAAGTTCTTTTTTCCATTTTTTTTAATATTCTAGGCTTCTATGATCCATTGACATAAACAAAAGAATAATTTAATTAACATTACTTCTATAAAATTGGATTCGTCCTTCATGGTGATCTTAAAAGAAGTACGGATGATTCATTCAGAATGGCCTGGCAGGGGTAGATTCAAATTTACTTTGCCGTTGAAGGAAACTCTTTCATATATGCAATCACAGAACACTTTGGGTATTGAATCATATTGGGTATATAAATTTTATTTCCTTTAGTTTGTTTAATGAATTAAAAGGTACTTTAAAATGAATGCTTGATAAGAACTGACTTTAAAAAATTGATAAAATGTAAAATGTAATTTAGTAAAATGCAGTATATTCTTTTTTTAAAAAAAATTATTTTTAGTTTTCAACATTTACTTCCACAAGTTTTAAATTTTTCTGCCTCCCTGCCCTTTCCCCTCCCCAAGATGGCATGTAAGCTGATATAGGCTCTACATATACATTCTTATTAAAAATATTTTTTACATTAGTCATGTTGTATAGAAGAATCAAAATGAATGAGAAGAATCATGAGAAAGAAAAAAAACAAAATAAAGGAAAAAAAGAGCAAATAGTATGCTTCGATCTGCATTCAGATTCCATATTTGTTTCTCTGGATGCAGATAGAATTTTTCCACATGAGACTTTTGGAGTTGTCTTAAGTCCTTGCAGTGCTGAGAAGAACTAAGTCTATCAAAGTCAGTCATCTTACAATATGGCTGTTGCTGTGTACAATGTTCTCCCGGTTCTGCTCATTTCACTCAGCATCAGCTCATATAAGTCATTCCAGTTTTTTTTTTTTCTGAAGTCCATGTGCTCATCATTTCTTATAGCTCAATAGTATTCCATTACATTCATATGCCACACTTACTCAACCATTCCCCAATTGATGGACATCCCTTCAATTTACACTTCTTGACCACCACAAAAAGAGCTGCTATAAATATTTTTGTACATGTGGGTCCTTTTTCCATTTTTATGGTCTTTTTGAGATATACCCCTAGAAGTGGTATTGCCAGGTCAAAGGGTATGCACATTATGGCATAGTCCCAAATTGCTCTCCAGAATGGCTGGATAAGTTTACAACTCCACTAACAATGCTTTAGTGTACCAATTTCCCCACATCTTCTTCAGCATTTATAATTTTCCTGTTTTGCCTGACAGTAAAGTTTAATGAAAGATGCTATTTACATCTAGGCTGTCATTTTATTTATTCATACCTTCCATTAGTATAAATAACTATAATATACAAATATATATTCATATTATCAACCTTCATGTTTCCAAGCAGTATTCCCAAGCTGGTAGGATTAGTTGATTTCCATCCGTGTGCACCAGTGGCTTGAATATTATATTTGTTACATGACATGATAACATCATTTATCCAGAAAGCACAGGTGAGTCACCTTACCTGTGCTTCCTGGATATTTGATGTTAGAAAAATTACTTAGCCAATCTGGGCTCTAATTTTAAAACGCATCTGTAAAAAAGTGGGATAAGATTGGATTATATGTTTTCTGAAGTTGTTTTCTCCAGTTCTACAATTCTATGTTTCATTGATTTATTGCTGTGAACAAGAACAATTATGTTAAATATCTCATTACTTGGGACATTGTGTATATAATACTGCGGAATTTGGAAGAGAGGTTTTCATGAATCAGATTCAATATTATAGATGTTGCTAGACTTTATCCTTTTTAGGTTATCTTTTATCTAATTTATCATAGCCCTTTATTAGGTCTTACATTGATTGCTCATTTCCAAGTAAATCAAAAGAAATACCAGAGGGTTTTTGAATCTCCAAAGTTTTACTCAATTGTTAAAGCATTTTAAATGTTGCTTCTTTTGACTCACATGAAAATAAATGTTACTAATGAACAGCAGATTTTTTTTCTTGGAAATATTTGTCATAGTGAGGCAGGACATATTTTCATTCTTTGTGACCAGTCAACAAATACTTTGAAGATTTTGAAAGTTAGTAAACATTCTCAAAAGTTTTATGAGTTTTAACAATATATTGATGGTCATGATTCTGCTTGAATAGGGATTACTGAGAAAAACTCTTATGTGAAAAAAGGCAATGATACATCTTTGAGTATTTGAGCATATTTATCTTTCTTAATATATTAGTTACCTCCCAGTAAAACTTAAGACCTGCTAGCACTTTCTCACATATCAAAGAAAAATACAACAGTAAAGCAAAACCAATAGAAACCTCTACTCCATCTGTCAGTGTACGTAGCATTCTGTATCTATAATCCTACCTTTCTACCAAAAAGAGAAAAGTCTTTTTTATCATTTGTACTCTCTGAGGAAAATTGCTCATAACATTTAATCTGAAATGAACTACTTTATAGTAATATTACCATTTTCATTATTGGAGTCATTGTATATTCATAATTCTCTTGGTTCTACTTTCTTGGTCTTAAATATCTTCATACAAGCATATGTGTATGGATGCATATATGCATATACATATATATGTGTCTGTGTGTATGTATATATACATAATTTATCATATTGGTTGATTCTTATTTGTAGTAATATTCCTTTATATTCAAATAGCATGGTTTGCCTGGGCCATTCTCTAATGGATAGGAACCCACTTTTTCCCATGTTTTTGTTTGTTTGATTTTTTACTAGGACAATAATGATTTTGTCCCTATTCCAAAATTTATAGTCTTTTTTTCTCCTGACTTTGACTCATTGAATGCATTTACATGGAGAATTATAACTAAATAAATTTTCAATCATATTCTATCCCTGTCTAGAAAGACATGACCTAAGTCATCCGAGAAGAACAGATTTAGAATTGTACAGAACCATTAAATGATATAATCACTCTGAGGTCCTAGATTTTGAGCTGACAGTAACCTTAATGCATGGAGTCTTACCTTCTCATTAAACATTCAAGGAAACTAAATCCCATGGAGTTAACGTGACTTACCCACATTCAAGTGGCAGAGCTGGGATTTGAACATAACTTATTCCATCCTGAAATCATATCCACTTTTTACTACAAGTTGACTAAAACAACAAATATTACAAGAAACCTGTCAATAATTGGTAAACATACTTGTGATATACATGCTGATGATATCATTGATTTGTTGCTTAGAAAAAGGACAAAGCAAATAAAAATAGAAATAAACACATTAGTCACCACAAGTTATTTCTATTTTCTTAGTTATATTAAATTTTTGTTTTGTCAGTATTGGAAACTTTAAAAAAAGAGAGACCAAAATTATTACTGAGAACTGAATAAACTTCATTTTCAAACAAAAAAACCACAGATTTTAGGGAGAAATATAATCTACAACTAATGTTATAGCTTTGATTTTGTTATAAATCTCTATTGCCAGTGTTTTACCTGCAAATCCAATAGTTAAGGTTGTATTTGGCCTTTGTAAATGTCACATAATTTTATATATAGTGTTTTAAGTACTCTAGACTTCCTTATTATATTCAGCTATTATAAAATTAAACAGAATATATTGCTCTGAAGTGTGTAGGTATTTTTTTTATCTAAAGACTACATCTGTTAGAGAAATTTTCTCTCCTCACAGAAAAAATAGCTCTTTTATTTGAATCATTTCCATTTCATTGGTGAGTGCTTGTGTGTGTGTGTGGGGGGGGGCTCTTGTATGTATAACAATTAAACTGAGCATTTCTATTTTTTCCATTACCTAACTCATGATTTCTCAGAAGGGGATGCATTGTACATTGAATTTTCTTCCATTGAGTAGAGGAGATAAGATTCATGCCTACGAAGGAGAGAAAATGGAATATTTGCCCCATAAACAGTACAAATCTCAGTTGCTGAATAAATAACAGCATCATGTACATGCATTATCTCAATTTTTCATCTCTTTTATTTTTACAATGTGATATCATTAAATGGTAATTTTCTAGGTACATTTCTTTTACCTATCAAGAGAAACATTCCTGTTATTATAATAGAACTAAGAATGTAAAAAATAACAGCTGTCTAGATTAAGACTGTACTTCAGGAAAAGCTGTGGTTATTAACCAGTGTTTGACATACTGTACCCTGACTGGAATTATATTATCTTAGTTTTAAAAAACATAAATTGCAATTGCATGTTGGGGATAGCTGCTGCACTTCAATATCAGAAAGACATGGATTCAAGCTGTTGCTGGGTGACCCTAGGTGAATCTGTTATTCTATCAGTTTCCCAGTCACTAATGGAGTAAAATAAGGCTGTGTGCTGATGTTTTCAGCAATGTTGCCAGAAACCTTCAATGAGGGTCAGCTACCACACTGAGGTAAATTATTTAACTTGAAACAGGTACAAGACAAGAATAAAGAGGAGGAAAAGTTGGCGCATGATTTTTTGTTCATAAATAATTGTGCATTCAATGCATCCTCTGAAATTGAGATGCAATAAAATATGGATCAGTTCTGTGCTGCTGTGCTAATTTTGGCTTTACACCATCAAGAAAACACAGCTTCTTCATCAGGCAGCACCACACCATTCATCCGTGGAACCATTTGTGGATAAAGTTTGAATACTATGGGTAAGTTCATTTACCTCGGCAGTATACTTTCCAGAGATGTTCATATAGATGATGAGTTGGAAGCACATGTTGCCAGAGGTAGCTCAGTGTTTGAGAAATGCCAAAGGAAAGTATTGGAGAAAAGAGGTATTAGACTGCCTGTCAAATTGAAAGTCTACAGAGCTGTTATGCTGATCTCATTGTTGTATGCCTGTGAAACCTAGACAGTATACCCATGCCATGCCAGGAAAAGGAATCATTTCCATTAAAATTATTTTAAGAAGATTCTGAAGGATACCTAGAAAGATAAAAATACTGGACACTGAGATTCCCTGTTGAGTTAAATCGTCAAGCATTGAAACTCTACCCAGAGAGTGCAACTCTAACAGGTTGAGCACATTGTTTGAATGTCAAACATACATTTGCTTACAAAACTATTTTATAGAGAACTCACTGAAAGCAGGTACTCATATCATGGTCAGAAGAAGTGATACAATGACACTCTCAAGGTCTCTCTGAAGAACTTCAGAATAAATTATATGACATAGGAGATGCTGGCAAAGGAATGCCTAGCACACCATTCCCACACAGAAAAAGGTGCTGTGCTCTGTGAGCAATGCAGAATTGCAGTAGCTCAAAAGAAATGTGAGATGTGAACATTTAGAGACATCTCCACTCCAAATATTCATATGTACTAATTCTGCCTTATTTGTGATAGAGTGTTCTGATCTCATATTGGTCTGTTCAGCCACAGTTGAACACACTTTGCCTTGACTCCAACACAGTGATGTCATTTTGGTCCTCTTCAAGAATGAAGGACAACAACCAACCACCAACCATTCTCTCAGAGCTCTAGGCAGTTGTCTGGAACTGCAAGTTAGAGATGATTTATGAATCTGAAAGCTCCCCAAAAGGATGAAATCATTGGCTTTGATGAGAAGAGGGTAATTTTGCAATGGGAAAATTTTGCAATATTATTAAATTATGCAAAATTATCAAATTCATCTTTTGGATTGTGGAGAACACAATCTCTGTTTCTGTCTCTGTCTCTCCCAGTATCTCTCTCTCTCTCTCTCTCTCTCTCTCTCTCTCTCTCTCTCTCTCCTCTCTCTCTCTCTCTCTCTCTCTCTCTCTCTTTCTGTCTTTCATTGGTTGATATAGTTTCAGTATTCGATTCAGACCACAGGCTTTTCCAGAAGAACAGAATATACACAGTCTTCTATACACAGGTGGCTTGTGAGTATTTACATGAGCTCATCACTATCACTCTACTTCCTACTGAAATGTCATTTTCTGTCTCTTTTGAACTTCCTAAATTTAATTTACTTCAAAAGGCATTTATTAAGCATATACTGAGTACACTGTGGATACAAACTCAACAACCATAAAAGTAAAACAAATCCTCAAGGAGTTTAGTGTCCCAGAAACCTTGTAATCTATGGGAATTTAACGTCTGTTTATCTCCTTAAACAGCACTAGATTCCTGTATATAAAGGGCATGGGTAGTTATTTCCAGCTCCATTCCTAATTAATTGTTAGAGCTACTTAAGCTATTGCATATACTCCTGTATTTGTTCGGTCATATCTGATGTTTTGTGACCCCATTTGGGGTTTTGTTGACAAAATGACTTGCCATGGATCATTTTACAAATGAGGAAAGTGAGATAAACAGGGTTAAGTGACTTGCCCAGGGTCACACAGCTAGTAAGTATCTGAGGTTGAATTTGAACTCCTGAATCCTGGCTTCCTACTCTCTACCACTGTGTGTTTCCACATGTACCCCTGTGCTAGGCTATTATTTAAGATATTAACTCTATTAACATAGTTTGGTGTAATGAGTAAAATGCTGGAATTGGACTCCGAAAGAACTAATTTAAAATCATGCCTATGACACTTGCTAGCTGTGTGAATATTAGCAAACTTTTTTCACACTCTGAACTTCAATTCCCCTATCTTTAGTTATATTTTACATTACCAAAAATGTTTTTTCTTTTACATATTTTTGTTTTTATCAATTAATTTATTTTTAGTTTTCAACATTCACCTCCATAAGATCTTGAGTTCCAAATTTTCTCCCCATCTTCCCCCCCACCCCAAGATTGCATGCATTCTGAATAACCCTTCCCCCAATCTGCCCTCCCTCCTATCACTACTCCCTTCTCTTATCCCCTTCCCTTACAATTTCCTGTATGGCAAGATAGATTTATGTACCCCATTGTCTGCATAACTCCCCCATCTTTAAAATGAGGCAATTGGAACAAATGAAATCTATGTCCCCTTCTAGCATCACATCTATGATCTTGTCCTATGAGTTCTTTAGTTATAGGCGGGTTGGCATATTCTTTGACCTGGCACATGTGTGAGCACCTCCATCTGACAAAGCTACTAGTTTTTCTTGCAATAACATTACTGACTTTTTAAATCATAGACACTGTTGGTGAGACAAATGACATGCTATATAGGAAGTATTTTGAGTTCTTTTGTCTTGATCACAGAAGGATCATTTACTGCTCTGAAATATTGCTATTTCCCCTCACATTTTAGGTAGATTCAGAATTCTGTAAGGCTGACCCAGAACTACTCTAGCAACCCAATTAATAGAGATTACTTTCCAAAGCATCCAAGGTTGAAAAATGTTTCCCTCTCATCTTCTCTGTTGCTAAAGGTCAAATGCAGAAGATGGAATTTCAAAGATCCCAACCCAACTTCAAGTATCCCCAGTGTAAGCAAATCCCCTACAGTCATAATCACCATGCTACCAGTGCCATTTAGAAATTTACTGCATTTCACAGTCCACTGGCTCAGGAAAAGCAATTTTTATTTTTACCTCCTGTATCAACCTGTGTAAAAATCTTTCAATGTTGGAGAGGCAGTAGGAGGCTCACATTAAAGAACTTTTTTTTTTTTTTGAAAATTTTACCTTTAGAAAATGAGGCTTCAAAACACTGTCTGTTTCAGAATGTTGGCAGCTGAAGAGCCAGTGGGAGGTAAAATAAAGAGCAGGTTAATACACTCTAATAAATGTCAACACACTAAAATATTCTGAAACCAAATTAAAAGAAATTGTTAATGTACCATGAGTGTTTCACATGCTCGGACTAAGCTGGCTTATGCAGACTATATTTTAAAATATTTCAAATTTTCTGGGGACGCCCAGTGATCAAATGGAACATGCATATACTTTTTTCTTTAGCTCTACATTTCATCAGAGACAACTTTGCAGGAATGAAAATGAGCACTTTTTGAAAATGATTTAAAGATGTCCAGTCATGTCAGTGAACTAAAAGAATATTTGTAATAGTAGAAAGGTGGTGTCCCTTTCTTGAATGGACATTTACTTTCTAGCTAGTAAGTGCTAAAGGCAGGAACTGAACCTACTTACTCAAAGGCTGGCTCTCTACCCATTTTGCCAGACTGCCACCTGAGAATAACATTTATAATATTTACCTCATGGAATTGTATTATGAAAATCCCCTTTAGACATTAATGTCATAAATAAAGATGAATTGTGTATTGTTATTATTCTTACTACCCCAATTATTCATGTTTTATATTCTTTTGGTCCACATGTGATTTTATCAGCATAGGGAAGTTGTGGTATGTAAACTCCATTTACACATGCAGATCAGTAACTTTACATAATATGTAATCTTAAATTTGGATAGGCTGACAGTGCCTAGATGGGGGTTGGAAAGCAAGGAGCTGCATATGGTCTCCCCCAAATCCCTCCAAACACCTCTAAAAATGGCTCTGAACAAATTCGAGAGCTGCAGAACCTACAAAATAGCATAGGGAAGCAGCTCTCCAGCCCAGAGCAGCCTGGATGGTCTCAGGGAAGGGTCTGTTGCACAGGGATGGGAGCAGAGTGCAGCACAGCATGGGCCACACCAGAACAGACCAGACTGGGAGTTGGCCTCATGAATCATTGAGCTGTGGCAGTTACTAGACTTCTCAACACACAAAAGCCAAAGACCACGGAGCAGATTAGGGGGAAAACTGCTAGATAGGGTTACAAAGCAGTCCAGCCCCAGCCCTGGGGGTGGTGGAAGTGGTGTGGAGGTGGTTGCAACAGCAGCAGGAATCTCCTGTGGCTGCTTCCAGAGCTCCAGAGTTAGATCCTTCCAGGGACAATGGCTCACACAATGGGAGAAATCAAGTGGCAGACTAGAGGAGGAGTGCAGGGCTTGCATTGCCCTGCTTGGAACTGGGTCATAACACTGGTTGGCAGTTCTTGGGGGAGGAGAAGCGCTGCTGTGGCAGAGAGTGGAGTAGAAGTGCAGTGGAAGTAGCTCTGAAAACAGCGGAGTAGAAGTAGCTCTGAAAACAATCACGCAGCCACTAAAGCTTGGGACAAAACACTCTCTACTCTACAATCAGTCATACCCTGACAAAAAGTTCAAAGGTCAAATAGTGGGCTAGGAGCATGGCCAGGCAGAAAAAAAAGGACACAGACACAGACTCAGACTCAGACTCTAGAATCTTTTTTGGTGACAAAGAAGATCAAAACATACAGCCAGAAGAAGTCAATAAAGTCAAAGTGCCTACATCAAAAGCCTCCAAGAAAAATATGAATTGGTCTCAGGCCAAGGAAGAGTTCAAAAATGATTTGGAAAAGCAAGTAAGAGAAGTAGAGGAAAAGTTGGGAAGAGAAATGAGACCTATTGTGAGAAAAACATGAAAAACAAGTCAACAATTTGCTAAAGGAGACCCAAAAAATTTTGAAGAAAATAGCACCTTAAAAAACAGACTAACCCAAATGACAAAAGCGCTCCAAAAATACAATGAAGAGAAGAATGCCTTGAAAGGTAGAATTAGCCAAATGGAAAAGGTGGTCCAAAAGACCACTGAAGAAAATCCTACCTTAAAAATTAGATTGGAGCAAGTGGAAGCTAGTGACTTTATGAGAAATCAAGATATTATCAAACAGAACCAAAGGAATGAAAAAATGGAAGACAATGTCAAATATCTCATTGGAAAAACCACAGACCTGGAAAATAGATCCAGGAGAGATAATTTAAAAATTATTGGACTACCTGAAAGCCATGAACAAAAAACGAGCCTAGATATCATCTTTCAAGAACTTATCAAGCAGAACTGCCCTGATATTCTAGAGCCACAGGGCAAAATAGAAATTGAAAGAATCCATCGATCGCCTCCTCAAATAGATCCCAAAAAGAAATCTCCTAGGAATTATGTACATACATATACATTTATACATATGTATGTATATATTAATATATATGAGTGATTATGTATGTATGTATCAGATTTATGGTACACTATTCCTGTAACTTATTACCTTTATGTTGTATTAGGGAGCTCAAAGCTTCTGATTAAATCTGTATATTGGTGTTTACTTTGCCTTCTAGTCATAAACTCTTCTCTTACCTAAAGTCAGCCATGATGCCATTGGTCATAGGATTTAGAACTGGAGAAGAACTTTGGAAACCATATAAGCCAAATTCTCATTTTTATAGATGAGCTCCTCATAAAGTGATTTTTTCCAATTTCATGCAGACAGTAAATATTAGAGAAAAGATTCATGTCCAGTTCCTGTAACTCTGTACTCGTTTTAAACTATAACTAAAACTATGTAATACTGTGAGTGCATTGGAAAAAAAATCTGAAGTCTTTATTTGAAAAAGTACATGCTTTGTTTTTGTCCCTATATCTCCATGATCCTATCATTCTCACTGTTCTTACTTCAGATCCTAATCACATATGTAGATGAGAAGGTGAGAGAAGAGAATTTGAAACTTCTATAAAATTATCTTTTCTCACAGAGGCAATATGGTATATTGGAAAGAGTGCTAAACTTCAAGTCTGGAGAAACCAAGGTTCAAAGGCTCTGACTTTTCTTATCTACAATGTGGAAAAGACAATAATAATGCCTGCATCAGCTACCTTACAGTTTGATATTCTCAAATAAAATAATTTACATAAAGTTCTACTTAACTGCCAATTATTATTTGTTTTTTCACTTTACTTTTTTGCTCATTTTCAGAGCTTTCTTTTCTCAATGCATTTGCCATTACATTGCATATCTATTTTGCTCCTCAGAAGCTTTTAAAGAAAATGTTCTAAAGTTACAAATACTAACTGTGGAGCAATGAAGAGTATTAGATTTGGAATCAGGGTTTCTTTTCTATCATTTATCTGTCCTATCTGACTTTGTGATGCCATTTTGGGTTTCCTTGGCAATGATACTGGAGTGGTTTGCCATTTCCTTCTCCAGCTCATTTTACAGATGAGGAAACTGAGGCAAACAGGAGAAAGTGACTTGACTAGGGTCATAGACCTAGTGCCTGAGGCCAGATTCGAACTCAGGAAGATGGCTCAGCACTCTATCAATTTGTATCACCTACAAATTCAGATTCAAAATAAAATCTTGCTCCCTTAGTACCTGTGTGATCTTTGCCATTTCACATCACTTCTCATTTTCCTCATTGTAAAATGAGAAGGTTGGACTAGATAATCTTCAAAATCCCTTTCAAACTCTAAATCTATGAACTATGATTATTTCTTCCTGGATTTTTAAAAAAAAATTACTTATTTATTTTTGGTTTACAACACTCAGTTCCACAAGCTTTTGAGTTCCAAATTTTCTCCTCCAACCTCTCCTCCCCTCTTCCCAAGATGGCATGCAATCTTATATAGGCTCTATCTATACATTCACATTAAGCATTAGTCATGTTGCAAAGAAGAATTATAACCAATGGAATGAACCACAAGAAAGAAGAAACAAAATAAAAGAAAACAAAAAAGAGAAAGAGAGCAAATAGTATGTTTCAGTCTGCCTTCAGACTCTGTAATTCTTTATCTGGATGTGGATAGAATTTTCCATCATGAGCCTTTTGAAGTTGTCTTAGAAGCTTGCATTGCTGGGAAGAGTAAAGTCTATCAAAGTTAGTCATCACACAATGTGGCTGTAACTGTGTACAATGTTCTCCTGGTTCTGTTCCTCTCACTCAGTATCAGTTCATATAAGTTTTTCCATGTTTTGCCTGAAGTCCACTTGCTCATCATCTCTTATGGTGCAATAATATTCCATTACATTCATATATCACAACTTGTTCAACCATTCCCTGATTGATAAGCATCTCCTCAATTTACAATTCTGGCCACCACAAAAAGAGCTGCTATAAATATTTTTGTATGTGTGGGTCTTTTTTCCATTTGTGTGATCTCTTTGGGATGCAGCCTAGAAGTAGGGTCAAAAGATATGCACATTTTTATAGCCCTTTGGGCATAATTCCAAATTGCTTTCCAGAATGGTTGGATCAGTTCACAACTGCACCAATAATGCATGAATGTTCAAATTTTCCCATGTTTTCCCCAGCATTTATAACTTTCCTATTTTGTCACGTTAGCCCATCTGTTACATGTGATGTGGTACCTAAGAGTTGTTTTGATTTGCATCTCTGTAATCAATAGTGATTTAGAGCACTTTTTCATATGACTATATATTTCTTTAATTTCTTCCTCTGAAACTGCCTGTTCATATCCTTTGACCATTTATCAATTGGGGAATGACTTTATTCTTATTCATTTGACTCAGTCCTCAATACATTTTAGAAATAAGGCATTTCATAATGTTCTCTGTTTCTTGTTTGGTCATAAGATCTTCCATTCCCCATAAATTTGACAAGTAAACTATTCTTTGCTCTCCCAGATTGCTAATAGTATCAACCTTTACAACTAAATTTTGATCCCCTTTGGAATTTATTTTGGTAAATGGTATAAGATACTGGTCTACGCCCAGTTTCTGCCATACGATTTTGCAATTTTCCCAGCAGTTTTTCTCATATAGTGAGTTCTTATCTTAGAAGCTGGAGGCTTTGAGTTTATCAAATAGTAGATTACTATGGTGTAACCAGAATGGCCTTTGTTTTCTTTGAGTGACTCAATTTATCTCAGTGAGTTTTACTAGGTGCTAAGCCCCAGGCCCAAACCCCATTAGGTGTTAATGTAATCCATGTGGATGTGAACCTTTCAGGGTCCTAGGGGGAGGGGCCAACTCAAGAACCAATCACCAGAGTCTGAGCTCTGGTGATTCAGATGATGTTTGATGTCTGAAGTCCTATAAGAAGGGAGGACAGAGCCATTTGTGCAGGGCTCTGGAGATGGTGTTGATGAGGAGACTCTGGGCAGCTGTAGCTAAGGAGCCCTCCAGCTTGTAAACCCATGCTGAAACTTTGTTGAACTCTGGTAACTGAGTGATGGGATTTGAATCAGACAAAGTCTGTTGATGTTTGTAATTTGTTTGCATTTTGTTTTAAAGTTCAGGGTGCTGGATTTTTCCCCTGAACTAACTGAATAATATTTGAATGCTGAATTAAAAGTAAGCTTGTCAACCCCTTCACCTTGCTTGCCTTGCTTAAGCAGATCAAAAGAACCTATGCTGTTGGCAGCTTTCTGGGTGCTGGCTGTGGGTGAATCTTATACCCCCACAGAAGCTGCTAGCCGGATTGTTGAAACATATGGTCATTGTCTACAGTGTCTTCTGTACCTAACCTAATCCAATGATCCCTGACTCTATTTCTTGGCCAGTACCAAGTGGTTTTTATGATGGCTGTTTTAAGATCTGGTATGGTTAGGCCATCTTCCCTAGCATTTCTTTCAGTAATTCCCTTGATATTGTGGATCTCTTGTTCTTCCACATAATTCTATTATGTTTTCTGCTTCTATAAATTTTGGGGGTAATTTAATTGTTATGGCACTGAATAACTAAATAAATTTAGATAGAATTGTCATTTTTATTATATTAGCCAGGCCTACCAATGAGCAACTGATGTTTTTTCGAATTATTTAGATCTGACTTTATTTGTGTGAGAAATGTTTTGTAATTGTGTTCATATACTTGCTGGGTTTGTTTCAGCAGGTAAACTCCCAAATATTTTATAATGTCTACAGTAACTTTAAATGGAATTTCTCCTTCTATCTCTTGCTGTCGGGATTTGTTAGTAATATATAGAAATGCTGAAGATTTATGTGGGTTTATTTTATATCCTACAACTTTGCTAAAGTAATTTATTATTTCAAGTAGTTTTTTTTACTGATTCTTTAGGATTCTGTAGGTATATCATCATATCATCTGCAAAGAGTGATAGCTTTGTTTCTTTTTTGCATACTCTAATTCCTTCAACTCCTTTTTCTTCTCTTATTGCTAAAGCTAACATCTCTAGTTTCATATTGAATAACAGCCATGATAATGGACATCCTTGTTTCACCCCAGATCTTATGGGAAATACTTCTAGCTTATCCCCAATACATATAATACTTGTTGATGGTTTCAGGTAGATCGTACTTTTCATTTTAAGGAAAACTCCATTTATTCCTATGCTCTCTAGTGTTTTTAATAGGAATGGATGTTATATTTTGTCAAAAGCCTTTTCTACCTCTATTGAGACAAGCATGTGGTTTCTGTTAGTTTTGTTGTTGATATGATCAATTATGCTGATTGTTTTCCTAATATTGAACCAGTCCAGCATTCCTGGAATAAATCCTACCTGGTCATAATCTATTATTCTCATGGTAAGTTGCTTTAATCTTTTGGCTAAATTTAAATTTATTTAAATTTTTTTGCATCTATAGTCATTATGGAAATTGGTCTATAATTTTTTTCTCTGTTTTGGCTCTTCTGGTTTTAGGTATAATTACCATATTTGTATCATGAAAAGAATTTGGGCATCCTCCTTCTTTACCTAGTCTACCAAATAGTCTAAATAGATCTGGAATTAATTGTTCTTTAAATGTTTGATAAAATTCACTTGTAAATCCATTTGGCCCCGGAAATTTTTTTTCCTAAGGAGTTCATTGATGGCTTATTCAAATTCTATTTTTTTTTTGTGATGGGGTTATTTAAGTATTTTAATTCCCCTTCTGTTAATCTGGCCAATTTATATTTTTTTTTGTAAATATTCACCCATTTCATTAAGATTGTCAAATTTATGGGTGTATAGTTGGGTGAAATAGCTCCTAACTATTGTTTTAATTTCTTTTTCATTGGTGACAAATTCACCCTTTTCATTTTTGATACTTGTGATCTGGTTTTCTTCTTTTTAAAAAAATCAAATTAATCAATGATTTATTTGTTTTTTCCTATAAAACCAGCACTCACTTTTATTTATAAGTTCAATAGTTTTCTTGATTTCAATTATATTAATTTTATTAATATATCTTTGGTTTTCAGTACTTTTAATTTGGCATTTAATTGGGGATTTTCATTTTGTCCTTTTTCTAGCTTTTTTAGTTGTGTGCCCAATTCATTAATCTCCTCTTTCTCTATTTTATTTATGTTAGTGTTTAGAGATATAAAACTTCCCCTTAAGAACTGCTTTTGCTGCATAAGTTTTGGTATGCTGTCTCATTATTGTCATTCTGTTGGATGAAGTTATTGATTGTTTTTTTTTATTTGTTCTTTGACCTATTCATTCTTTAAGATTAAATTATTTAGTTTCCTATTGAATTTTAGTCTATCTTTTCATTAGCCTTTATTACATAAAGGTTTATTGTGTCATGATCTGAAAAAGATGCACTGACTATTTCTACCTTTCTGCATTGGATTATGACATTTTCATGCCCTAGTACATTGTCAATTTTTGTGTAGGTGCCATGTACCACAGAGAATAAGGTGTGCCTTTCTATCCCCATTCAATTTTCTACAGAGACCTACCACATCTACTTTTTCTAAAATTGGTTCCAATCTAAGCTCCTTTGCCTTACTGAGTATCCTATTCCAAGCACTCTGATCTTTTAATGTAGAAGCTGCAAGGAT
Source organism: Trichosurus vulpecula (assembly GCF_011100635.1). Taxonomy (NCBI): domain Eukaryota; kingdom Metazoa; phylum Chordata; class Mammalia; order Diprotodontia; family Phalangeridae; genus Trichosurus; species Trichosurus vulpecula. The sequence goes on along the minus strand of NC_050579.1, from coordinate 218,618,993 downwards.
CTGTGTAATCTTGTCTGTGGTTCTATGATATTTGAATCGTGTCTTTTTGGCTATTTGCAGTATTTTCTCCTTGATCTGTTCATTTTTGAATTTGACTACAATATTCCTTGGCGTTTTCAATTTGGGATCTCTTTGAGGAGGTGATTGGTGGATTCTTTCTGTGACTATTTCACCCTCTGATTCTAGAACCTCAGGGAAATTTTCCTTGATGATTTTTTGAAAGATGCTCTCCAGCTCTTTGGTTCTCATGTAGACCAATAATTCTTAGGTTATTTCTCCTGGATCTATTTTCCAAGTCACTTGTTTTTTCAATTGGGTATTTTATGTTTTCTTCTATTTTTTTCATTCTTTCAATTTTATTTGACTGTTTCTTGATGTCTCATAAAGTATTTACCTTCCACTTGCCCAATTCTAATTTTTAATGAATTGTTTTCTTCAATTAGCTTTTGTAGCTTCTTTTCCATTTGGCCAATTCTACTTTTTAAGGAGTTATTTTCTTCAGTGGACTTTTTTTCCATTTTGTCAATTTTATTTTTAAATATTTCTTCTACCTCTCTTATTTGACTTTTAAATCTTTCTTGAGCTCTTCCAAGAAGGCTTTTTGGGCTTGAGACCAGTTCATATTCTCCTTTGAAGTTCCAGATGTGAGTATATTGACCATGTTGTCCTCTCCTGAATTTGTGTTTTGATCTTCCCTGTCACCAAGATATTTCTGTATGGTTATTGATTTATTTTTTGATTCTTCTTGCTCATGTTGTTTGCCTTTTTTCTAGCTTTTGAATTTGATCTCTGCTTCTGGGGCCCAGGGGCCACTGTCCCAGACTTTTTTTTTCTTTTTTTGCTGAGGGCTAGGGGCCTGGGTTCTGGTTTTCTCTGCTGGGGCCTCAGGTGCTGGCAGTTGGATGTTGTAGTTGTCTGCTACTTTACCTAGTCCTGGGCTGAAGGTGGTGTGTGCCTGTTGTTGGTGATTGCCTGCTCCTCCACCCTGGAGTTCAAGATATCCCAGTGGTCCACCAAGGTGGGGCTTGCTGGAATGTCTCCCATCCTGTACTGGTCCCCTTCAGCCACAGCAAGAGTGACATTTCCTATCAATTCCCCTAGCCTCATGAGCTGAAAGGCTGCTATACTCTATCTTTAAACTGGCTCCACTATCCCAGGATTTTTCCTGGGGCAATATTCTTTGGATTTTTCAAGGTCACCAAGGGAGGGTGAGAGTGACTTACTGCTTACTTCACCATCTTAGCTCCAGGAAGTTTAAATAGGTCACTTTCAAACATTCAGTCTTTAGGCTGATATCCCCAGGGGTAGCTGCTGGTGCTGCCATAAGCCCTGTGCAGGACTTTGCTTCTCTCTTACCCAGTTCTGACAAACCCCACTCCTACACTGAGAGATCTGGCAATCACCACTGTTGACAGTGATTCAGTCTGCTGAGGTCTGCTCTGGCTTTACTGTGGTCGAGTCTGCACTGGTGCAGCCTGCATGCTATACTGCACTTCTCTCACAGCCAGATGCAACAGTTCCTTCCTGTCAACCCTCCAGGTTGTATTGGGTTGGAAATATGCCACACTCTGTCTCTGTCTCTTTGGGGGTTCTGCTGCTCCAGAATTTGTTCAGATTCACTTTTTAGAGGTATTTAAAGGAGATTGTGGGAAAGCTCAGGTGAGTTTCTGCTTTCACTCTGCCATCTTGGCTCCGCCTGTCCCCTCCTGGATTTTCAACGATCTTCATAGTTTATCCCTACCCTAGCTAATCAGATCTATTTAAACTATTTCCTAACATATTCTCTCTATTCTATTCATTCTTCTCCGCAGACTCCAATACCCACTCCCTACTAGTTACCACCTACATTTTTTCAATCATAACTTTGCCTTTCACATAATCTCTACCCTTACTTATGCTGATCATGTCCACTCTTTAAAGTTCTGCTCAAGTTCAATGTCTCCTTCATGGATCTCCCTCTCATTTATGTATCTATTAAAGCTGTATTATATATAATCATTTTTTATAAAATTCTGTTGTAACTGTGATTGCATCAGAAAGTGCTCCTGTTAGAAATGCAGCTAATGAGGATCAGTTCCTTCTCCTCAATGGACGTAGTCTTAACATGTTTCTTCAGAGCATTGAAAAGTTAAGTGACTTTCCCAGCCAGTCTGTGGCAAAGGATGGACTTGAACTCCTTTTAACTCATAGGTCAGCTGTCTAACTTCTAAAATATGCTGTCATATACTTTATCATACACTTTAGCATTTAATTATATATTCTCCTACCCCCACTAAAGTCCTTGAAATGTCCAAGCTTCAACTGATCAGACTAATTTGGAAAGACTTCTCATATGGACTTGACCACAGATTGAATCTATCAGAGATCAAAGGATCTAGGTAAAAAGATTCACCACTAGAAATTTAGTGAGTGGCTACACTGAACAAAGTCCAAGGCCTTATCGTGGAGACAGCATGAGATATTGGAATAGATACTGGATCTGGCATCAGAGTACTGGGTTACAATCCCCACTGTACCTTCAGCAAGTCCACTAATCTCTCTGAATCAGCTTCCCCATCTGTAAAATGAAAAAAAATATACTAGGTGTTCTCTCAGTTCCCTTCTGCCTGTGATTTTATAAGCTCTTGAACCCCTGAAAAACTACATACCATGTAATAGTGTTAATCACTACAATTTTGTATATTTCCCTTTTGTCTCCATCTAAATCATAAACTTCTGGAGAGAGGGTGTCATATTTTTGAGCACAATGTTGAAATTGTGTTTTAAGAGATAATGAATAAATGCCTATTGGTTGATTCAATCTTAAGCTCTAGGTTCAAGAAAGGTGTGGAGTTAATTCAGATTTTCTGGAATACCAGAATTGTTCATGAAATTCCCTAAAATATATGTCTTTAAGTTGGAATAAAGGATAGAGGAAATCAATCAACATTCAAAATACTATATAAAACTCTTGATTATATCTAGCCCAAGAAATGGTTAGTATTAAATAGACTGAAGAGAACAGGACAAAAGAGATGGCAAAATGGAGAAGATATTAGAGGAAATTTTCACATAAATTAGATATTAAAATCTGGAAAAAGATTTTGGAGGTCAATAAATATTAAGCTCCTCATTTTAGGATAGGCAGGTGGGTCAGGAGTCAGGAAGCCCTGAGTTCAAATTTGACTTCAGATACTGACTAGATGTGTGACCATGGGAAAGCCACTTAATCTCTGTTCACCTCATATTCCCCATATGTAAAATGAGTGTAATAATAGCACCATTCTCCTAGGGATATTCTGAGATAATAGTTGCAAAGTACTTAGCACAGTACCTGGCACATAGTAAGCAATATATAAATACTATGTGTTATTATTTACAGCTCAAGGTGCTAAGGTCTAAAGAACTTAAGTTACACAATGTCACACAGGTAGCAAATGGCAGGGTTAGTTATCAAAACTAGTGTTTCAGATATATAAAATACTAATTGTGTTGGTATCTATGATGTGTTTTGTGTGTATATTTTTTAACTAATGTTTAAGCTAAAAGAAAAGTTTCTTCATATACTATCAAATTAAAAGTCTTAGCCTGAAGTCCTAGAAATCTAAAGTATTTAACATTTTCTATTCTTGGCTTAACATACTAAATATTTTGCTGTAAATACAAGCACAATTATCCAATGTAAGGTCTTGAATCATATGCTGTGACCTCAATCTAGCAGGTAAGAAAAATCTGTGGTTTTAGACATTTACAGTAACTGGTAAACTAATAAATCAGGTCCAATTAGTGCTACTCTGACTCCCAATCCACTCCTGGAAGCAAAATCCCTTTATACATACACATCACAAAGCTCACCTGCTGAGAAGTCCATAACTTCTGCAATTTTGCTGTGAGCACATTTTGTCTTCCTGCAGCTGAGAGGGGTATAAGGGCCATGCTGATCACCTGAACTGAGTCAGCAATTTGGGAAAAACCACTCTCTACAGAATAGGCCTTCAAAAATCACCTCTGAGTAGAGTCAAATCTGCTGTGATGTGATTTTTTAAAAAGAGGGGAAGCTTTGAGATGAGTGCTAAGAATTAAGTCATCTAGCTTGGGGTCTAATAATTAGCAAGACTAGCAAGTATAGAAAGAAATGAAAACAAAAAAATTAGGGTGGTGAGATAAGAAAGTAGAAATATAGGATTACAGGACAGTACAAATTAATTGATTAATTTATTAAATTAAATTATCAGAGCACTCTGAAGAAAACATTTAAAGATAAAATGATCTCAATGAGAGAGAAGTTGAGATGAACAATGCATTTATCAAATTTTATTCATAAAAGGCAGAAAACACAACAGATTTGAGTCCTGTTTCTAGTTCTGGCCATCAAGTGCTATACCTTCCTGGAATGCTCACATAACTTATCTCAGCCTCAGATGCTTTTTAAAAAAAATTATTTATTTTCAATTTTCAACATTCACTTCCACAAAATTTTGAATTCCAAATTTTCCCCCAACCTCTCCACTCCCCCTGTATCAGGACAGTGTGGATTCTCATTACCCCTACCTCCAATCTGTCCTCCCTTCTATCACCCCCCCCCACCTTTCTCTTCTCCCCTTCCCTTCTATTTTCCCGATAGATTTCTATACCCCAGTGGCTGTATATTTTATTCCTGAGTTGCATGTAAAACAATTTTTAACATTCCTTTTTAAAGCTTTGATTTCCACATTCTCTCTCTTCCTCCCTACTTACCAACCCTCATTGAGAAAGTAAGAAATTCAATATAGCTTGTACATGAGTAGTCACGCAAAACACTTCCATAACAGTCATTTTGTGAAAAACTTCCCTCTATGTGGTGCTATTATTACACCCATTATATTTCCCTCTATCCTGTCCCTCCGTCCATTCATTCTATTGTCCTTTTTGACCTATCCCTCCACAAAAATGTTTGCTTCTGATTGCTTCTTCCCCCAACCTGCCATCCTTTCTATTAACCCCTCTCTCCTACCTCCTTCCCCTCTGCTTTCCTATAGGGTAAGATAGATTTCCATACCCAACTGAGTGTGCGTGTTATTCCCACCTTAAGCCAAATCCAATGAGAGTAAGGCTCACTTATTCCCTTTCACTTCCCCCCCTCTTCCCCTCTATTGTGAAAGCTCTTTCTTGCCTCTTTTATGTGAGATGATTTACTACATTCTCCCTCTCCCTTTCTCTTTCTCCCAGTATATTCCTCTCAACACTTAATTTTATTTTTTAGGTATCATCCCTTAATTTTCAACTCACACTGTGCCCTCTGTCTATACACACACACACACACAGAGAAATATACATTTGCATGCATATACATACAGATATGCATGCACATACACACAAACACACATATGTGTATATATGTATATGTATATGTCTGTGTGTTACAAACATCATCTTTCCATGTAGGAATGTAAACAGTACAACTTCAGTAAGCCCCTTATGGCTTCGCTTTCCTGTTTACCTTTTCATGTTTCTCTTGATTCTTGTACAGGCTCTTCCTAAAGTCTGGACACATAGGCAAAAATGTGTATTTTCAAGAAAAAAATGAATGAAATTTTCAACAACATTTTATTTAATTGGAATATTAACAAATAACATCTTCAATATGATTCCATCATTTTTGATGCAAAGGTTGATGAGCTTTGCAAGATTCATGTGAACTTGATGCAGTAACTCCACATTGACGTCAATTTTATCAATTTACTCTTTATGCATTCAATCAAGTGTCTTGCATCTGTGATTTTCATTGAATACACCTTCTCCTTTAGTTTAACCCAGAAAAAGAAGTCAAGGGGGCTAAGGTCTGTTAATATTCCCAATATTTAAAAATATACATTTTGCCTATGTGTCCAGATTTTAGGGATGCCCTGTATTTGAAAGTCACATTTTCTGTTCAGCTCTGTTCTTTTCAACCAGAATGCTTGGAAGTTCTCTATTTCATTGAAATTCCATTTTTTCCCCTGAAGTAGTATACTCAGTTTTGCTGGGTAGGTGATTCTTGGTTTTAATGCTACCTCCTTTGACATCTGGAATATCATATTCCAGGCCTCTTGATCCCTTAATGTAGAAACTGTTAAATTTTGTGTTATCATAATTGTTTCTATAATACTTGAATTGTTTTTTTTTCTGGCTGCTTGTAATATTTTCTCCTTGACCTGGGAACTCTCGAATTCGGCTACAATATTCCTATGAGTTTTCTTTTGGGGATCTCTTTCAGGAGGTGATCAGTAGATTCTTTCCATTTCTATGTTACCCTCTGGTTCTAGAATATCAGGGCAGTTTTCCTTGATAATTTCTTGAAAGATGATGTCTTTTTTTGATCATGATTTTCATGATGTCCAATAATTTTTAAATTATTTCTCCTGTATCTAATTTCCAGGTCAGTTGTTTTTCTTTTTCCAATGACATTTTTCACATTGTCTTCCTTTTTAAAATTCTTTTGGTTTTGTTTTATAATTTATTGATTTCTCATAAAGTTATTAGCTTCCATTTGCTCCATTCTAATTTTTAAGGAGTTATTTTCTTCAGTAAGCTTTTGGACCTCCTTTTCCACTTGGCCAATTCTGCTTTTTAAGGTATTCTTCTCCTTATTGGCTTTTTGGACCACTTTTGCCATTTGGGTTAGTCTATTTTTAAGGGTGTTATTTTCTTCAGCATTTTTTGCGTCTCTTTTAGCAAGCTGTTGACTCATTTTTCACAATTTTCTTGCATCACTCTCATTTCCCTTCCCAATTTTTCCTCTACTTCTCTTACTTGATTTTCAAAATCCTTTTTGAACTTCTCTGTGGCCTGAGACCATTTCACATTTTTCTTGGAGGCTTTGGATGTAGGAGCTTTGACTTTGTTGTCTTCCTCTGTATGCTTTGATCTTCCTTGTAATCAAGGATGTAAGAAAATACCTTTTCACCAAGAAAGTAACCTTCTATTGTCTTATTTTTCCCTTTTTTGCTCACTTCCCCAGCCAATTACTTGACTTTTAAGCTCTTTCTTAAGTGGAGGGTGTGCTGTCCCAAGTTTCAGGGGTTTTATGAACCTGTTTTCAGAGATATTTCTGGGGACCAGTAAATTTTCAGTTCTTCCAAAGTGGTGTGATCAACAGAGAGATCTTAACTCCTCTCTTCGCCTGAGCTGTGGTCTGTGAGCAACCACAGCACTCTTTTCTTCCTTGGAACTGTGAGGAGGATACCCTCTCCATAGCTGCCATAATCTCTGCCATGCCAACACTCCTCCTTGCCCCAGGACCACCACTGAGGATGGTGAAGCAAATCAGCTGCTTGATTCCCCCACCCTCTGTAGGCTGGGAGATCCAGAAGGAACTTCTGCTGTGGCAGTGGCTGCCACCATTCTGGGGCTGGGGCCAGACCATGCTCCTCTCTCATGCAGGTGAGAGCTTTCCCACTGAACTTAGCAGCTGTCTTTGGCATTTGTAGGTTGAGAAGTCTGGAAACCTGGGCAGCTGCCAGTGATTTGGTGCCCTGAGGCCTTCTACAGCCCCATCTGTGCTGGGGCCCATGCTGGCCTGGGCTCTGCTCCCAGCTTGGTGCAATAGACCCTTTCTGTCAGCCTTCCAGATTGTCTTGGGCTGGATATCTGTTTCACTCTGTCATTTTATGCCTTCTGCTTCTCTAGAATTTGTTTAGAGTCATTTTTACAGTTATTTTGAGGGGTTGGGGGGGGACCTCAAACATATCCCTGTTTCTCCTCAGCAATCTTGGCTCTGCCCTCCCCCAGCCTCAGATTCTTTACCAATAAAAATAACAAGACTATTAAATCATATGTAATTTTTTCCTCCAGCCTTAAAGTTCTGTCATTTTAGTACCTTATCACTTGAAGAAAGAAAGAAAGGAAGGAAGAAGGAAGGAGGGAAAGGAAGAAGGAAGGAGGGAAAGGAAGAAGGAAGGAAAGAAGATAAAAAAGACAGATAAGTGCTATTAATATGTTTGTAAAATTTTACAAATGTAAAAATCATAATAACATTTCACAAAGGTTTCTGGGAAATTAAGGAATAAAGAGCATGAACTGGCTCATAGATAAAGTCCTTTCATTTTTACCTCGACTTTTTTAATGGTATGTAGAAATAAGGATATAAAATCAACCCCATTTCCAATTTTTTTGTAAAAAATCTGTTTTTTAATCAATAAGTTCTACATGTATTCTATATTTCCTAAATCTTTAGCAAGTTCTTCCAAATGAGAAGTAATTCCAATTAGAAGTTTAAAAAGACATTTAATCCAATAAACATTGAGTGGCTATACTATGCAGAGAATTGTAGTAGATTTTGGTGAAGAAATCAACTGACTATGCCATGACTCCAGGGCTCATAGAGTCCACAAATTTTTAAAAGTGCATAAAAAAGAATAAAAAACAACACATGATTAGAGAGAAGTCCAAATAAAATACCATGTGAAGCCCAAGATGGGAAAAAAATTGCTGCTTACCTGGCGGGGGGCGGGGAGGGTGAGACGGAAAGGGTATGGAGAAGATTTCATGAAGGATGTGGCATTTGGGATATATTTTAAAAGTTCAATGGTAATGCAAAAATTAAAGAGTGTGTAAGAATATTCCAAATATGAGGTATGTCATGAGCAAAGGCACAATGTCAATTCAGTTTGTCGACAGACTTCTATTAAGTGCCTTCTAAGTGCCAGACATTATACTGAGTGTTAGAGGTACAAAGCATGGCAAATGCATTTCCTACTCTCAGAAATCCAGTTGTTAGCCTAATTGGGAAAAACAAAACAAAAACAAACAAACAACATAAATACAAGATATATGCCAAGGAAATTGAAGGTAATCATAGAGGAAAGGCACCAACAGTGGTGGAGACGTGGGAAGACTTGAAGAAGAAAGTAGTATTTGAGCTGAGTCTTAAACGAATGTGAAGTCATGAAGGAAATCATGATTCAGAGGTAAAAGGCCATTGTAGAAATGCAGGATAGCCAATAAAAAGCCACAAAGATGGAGGCAAGTGTCTCATGTGAAGAGCAGCAAGAAAGCAAGTTTTACAGGATTTTAGAGAATTTAGGAGGTAATAAACTGTAAAAAAAAAATTGGAAACATAGGAAGGAGCAAAGAGGATATTATATTTGATCTTGGAGGTAACAGGTGGACCACAGGTTTCCTTGAGTAAGGAGGTGACGTGGTCACATCTGGACTTTAGGAAATTCATTTTGGCAGCTGAGTAGAGAGGATGGACTAAGAAAATGTAAGCCATTCCTTCCTCACAATTAAAAGTTTATAATAAAATATATTTTCAGTTATGGCCAAGTGTATTTGTTTTGTTTGGTTGACTATATTTTGTGTTATTAGGGTAGTCTTATATAGGGGTAGAGGATGACCTAATGTGTAGTAATAGGAAGGAAGGAAAGGGGAAGGAAGGAAGAAAGGGAGGAAGGAATGGGAGGGAGAGAAGGGAGGAAGGAATGGGAGGGAGAGAAGGGAGGAAGGAATGATTGAAGGGAGGGAGGAAGAAAGAAAGAAAATTAAAAACAGATACAAGCAGAATATTCAACTTACAAACATCTCAAAAAAGAAAACACTTGGAAAGTAAAATAGTACCACTATCAAGAAAAGAATAAGCAATAAAATCAGTTATCTTATGTCTATAGATTATTGTTAAAGAAAACATAGAGAAAGATGGGCCTACCTAGTAAAATTAAAAAAAAAGCATGAGGGACATCAGGAGATAGAAAAGGATGCAAGTGAGCTATTATATTATTTTCATTTTTATTTTGTTTTTGTTATGCTTCTGTTTTAGTTTTCACTTCCTCCTTTAATGCTACTTATAACAGGCTTCTTGAATACCAGAGATCAATATTGACTGGTTAAGAACCCTGAAGTCACTAATTGGTAGAAGTCCCTATAAACTAATGATGTCAACCTCGAATAGAGATGGGGACCACTAATCCATCCCTGCAGGCCAAAATTGACTTAGTTTTAAAATGTAATATTACTTATCTTTTGTTGTATTTTTAATTTATTTTATTAAATATTTCCCAATTATATTTAATCTGGTCATAGCACTTGGGAGCATTGCAGAGTAAAAGAGTAGAATGTAGAAGGAACTATACTCTAAGCCCTTGGCCCATGCAAGTAAGGTTGATTTTTTTTTCCTTAAAAGGTATTGAGACTATACTTTGGAGTTGGTTGGCTTAGGGGACTAAAATTCAGACTGTCCACAACTCTTCATTGTTGACTGTTTACAAAGCACCCACAAGGAGTTTCAGGGACATTCTGATGCTGGCATAATCCCTTCTCTCTCGTTTGGTTAAGAATTATTTCCCCATAAGATAGCCACATCATTTGTTTCCATTGTTTAACTTATACCATAAGGAGGACAGTGATAAAAAAAAGAAAGGTCTCATATGAAGCAAAATATTTATAACCACAATTTTTACAGAAAAAAGGCCAGGACAAAAAGCAGATCTTGATCACTTGGGAAATGGCAAAACAAATTTTGATACCTGAATATGGTAGAATGTAACTGCACTGTACAAAATTATGAATATGATGAATATAGAGAAGCATCTGAAGACATGCTACATTGATGCAAAGTAAAGTAAGCAGACCAGGAAAACACTGTACACTATGACCAGGCTAATATGAGTGAAACAAATGACAACTAAAAAGAATCTAACAACAAATGTTTTGAAATTACAGTGACCAAGCTTGGCTCCAATAAGATATGCAAATTCACAACCACCCTCCCTTTTTGGCAGCAGTAGGGAACTATAGATGTTGTAATATTGTCATTTCAGTCACGTTCAAATCTTTGGGACTCCATTTGGTGTTTTCTTGGCAAGGATACTGGAGTAGTTTGCCCTTTTCTTCTCCAGCTCATTTTACAGATAAGGAAACTGACAAACATAGGGTTAGGTAACTTGCCCATGGCCACAAAGCATGTAAGTATCTGAGGCTGGATTTGAACTCAGTTTTTCCTGATTCTAGACTCAGTGCTCAATCCACTGTACCACCTAGTTGCCTACTCTGGATCTGGAAGGCAATAAATAATATCAGACTTGACTGATGTATCTGTTGGATTTACCTAAGTTTTTTGTTCAATTTTATTTATTCTTTGTTGTGTGAAATAACCTCCTACTGTTGGAGAGGGAAAAAGATATTGGGAAATGTAAATTATATTTTTAAAAGCCTTTTTTCCCTTAAAGTGTTGTACTTTTCTAAAAAGTGGAAAGTATTTTAGGTTAATTCCATCCCATATAATGGCAGTATCTTAGTACTAGGCTAAGGAATTTTAATTTTATTCAAAAAGGAATAGGTAACCTTTAAAGAATTTGGGGAAGGGAAATAACCAGATCTGTGCATAAATAAAAGATTAATCTTGAAGGAGCATGAAGGATAGATTGGAAGGAGAAAAAGGTAGAGGCTCAGGTCTAAGACCAGGTAGAAGCAAATGAATGCTTATACTAGAGCAGTAGCAATGGGAATGGAGATGGAAAGTTAGAAGAGGTATTTTATTGGCCGATTCAACAAGATGTAATCAATGGTTGGTTGTGGGAAATGAGGGAGAATGGCAAATCAAAAATCATAGGGCGATAGGAATTTCTGAAAATATCAATACCTGGGGTGAATTTAAAACTTCAAAATTCATTTCAGAAAATAATTGAAGAAAATATATTTCCTATTTTTAATTGTAGAAACTGATTTCTACAGAGAGCTATTTAGCATTTAGGAGAATATATGCATTATAAGCAGATTGTGTTTATGAGAAAACAATAGTCTACATACAAAACAGAAGTCATCATTTTTTTAGTTAATTATTTTGTTTTTTTCTAGTTTACAACACTCAGTTCCACAAGTTTTTGAGTGTTAAATTTTCTCCCTTCCTCTTCCCCACTTCCCCTTCAAGACAACATGTGATTTGTTATAGGTTCTACATATATCTTCACATTGAACTTATTTTCCCAATAATCAAGTTGTAAAGAAGAATTATAACCACTGAAAGGAACCATGAGAAAGATGAAACAAAACCAAAAGAAATTTAAAAAAAAATAAGAGAGAGCAAATAGTTTGCTTCAATCTGCATTCAGACTCCATAATTCTTTCTCTGGATGTGGATAGCCTTTTCCATCATAAGTCTTTTGGAGCTGTCTTACAACCTTGCACTGTTGAGAAGAGCCAAGTCTATCAAAGTTAGTCATCATAGAAGCAGTGTGTCTGTGACTCTGTACAATGTTCTCCTGGTTCTGCTGCCTTCACACATCATGATATCTTATAGGTTTCTCCAGGTTGATATGAAGCCCATCTGCTCCTCATTTCTTAAAGAACAATAGCATTTCATTACATTCATATACCACAATTTGTTTAGCCAATCCCCAATTGATGGGTATCCCCTTGATTTCCAATTCTTTGCCACCACAAAAAGAGGTGCTATAAATATTTTTTTGTACATAGAGGTACCTTTCCCCCTTGTATGATCTCTTTGGGATACAACCCTAGAAGTGGTATTGCTGGGTCAAAGGGTATGCATATTTGAATAGCCCTTTGGGCATAGTTACAAATTGTTCTCCAGAATTATTGGATCAGTTCCTAACTCCACCAGAAATGCAATAGTGTTGCAATTTTTCCCACATCTTCTACAAGATTTATTATTTTCCTGTTTTAACATGTTAGCCAATCTGACAGGAGAGATGTGGTACCTAAGAGTTGTTTGGATTTGTATTTCTCTAATCAATAGAGATTTAGAGCATTTTTTTTCATATGACTATAGATATCTTTAATTTCTTCCTCTGACAACTGCCTGTTCTTATTCTTTGACCATTTATCAATTGAGGAATGACTTGTATTCATATATTTGACTCAGTTCCTTGTATATTTTAGAGATGAGGCCTTTGTCAGAGACACTGGTTGTAAAAATTCTTTCCCAATTTTTTACTTCCCTCCTAATCTTGGTCGCATTGGCTTTCTTTGTAAAAAATACTTTTCAGTTTAATATAATCAAAATTATCCATTTTGCAATTTGGTAATGCTCTCCATCTTTTGTTTAATCATAAATTCTTCCCTTCTCCACAAATCCAACAGGGAAACTATTCCCTTCTCTGCCAAATTGCTTGCAGTATCAGCCTTTATATCTAAATCATGAATCCATTTTAACTGGATTTTGGTATATGGAGTAAGATATTGGTCTATACCCAGTATCCGCCATACCATTTTCCAATTTTCCCAGCAATTTTTGTGAAATACTGAGTTCTTATCCCAGAAGCTGAACTCTTTCAGTTTATGAAAGAGTACATTTCTATATTCATCAACTACTGCATCTTGTGTACCTAACCTATTCCACTGATGCACCACTCTATTTTTAGCCAGTGCCAAGTAGTTTTGATGATTGCTGCTTTATAATACAGTTTAATATCAGATATGGCTAGGCTCCCTTCCCTAAATTTATTTTCATTAATTCCCTAGATATTATGTATCTTTTGTTCTTCAGGATGAATTTTATTTTTTTTATCTAGCTCTATAAAATATTTTTTTGTACTTTGATTGGTATGGCATTAAATAAGTAATTTTTTTTTTTTAGTTTTTATCATATTACCTCAGCTAACCACGAGCAACTGATGTTTTTCCATTTATTTAGATCTGACTTTATCTGTGTGAGAAGTATTTTGTAATTGTGTTCTTATAGTTCCTGGGTTTGTCTTGGCAAATAGACTCATAAATATTTTATAGTGTCCGCAGTAACTTTAAATGGAATTTCTCTTTCTTTCTATTGCTGTGGGGCTTTGTTTTTATTATGTAGGAATGCTGTGGATTTAGGTGAGTTTATTTTATATCCTGTGACTTTGCTAGTGTTTTTTTTCATTATTTCCAGTAATTGTTTACTTGATTCTCTAGGATTTTCTAAGTAAATGATCACATCATCTGCAAAGAGTGATAACTTAGTTTTATTTTGTCTTTCCTTATTCCAATTCCTTCAATTTCTTTTTCTTCTTTTATCGCTAAAACTAACATTTCTAGTGCCAAATTGAATAATAGGGGTGATAATGCACATCCTTGTTTCACCCCAGATTTCTTGGAAATACATCTAGCTTATGCCCAATACATATAATGCTTGGTGATGATTTTAGGTAGATGCTTCTTATAATTTTAAGGAAGACTCCATTTATTCCTATGCTTTCTGGTGTTTTTAATAAGAATGGATGTTGTATTTTATCAAAAGCTTTTTCTGCGTCTATTGAGATAATCATACGGTTGCTAGTTTTGTTGTCGATATGCTTAATTATGCTGATAGTTTCCCTAATATTGAAGCAGCTTTGCATTCTAGAATAAATTGTACCTGGTCATAGTGTATTATTCTCATAATAAGTTGTTGTAATCTTTTTGCTAATATTTAATTTATAATTTTTGCATCTATATTCATTATGAAAATTTGTGTAAAATTTTCCTTATTTGTTTTGGCTCTTCCTGGCTTAGGAATTAGTAACATATTTGCATCATAAAAAGAATTCTTAGGACTATTTCTTCACCTATTTTTCCAAATAGTCTATAAATATGAGAATTAATTGTTCTTTAAATGTTTGATAGAATTCACATGTAAATCCATCTGACCCTGAAGATATTTTCCTGGGGAGTTCATTGATGATTTGTTCAATTTCTTTTTTCTGAGATGGGGTTATTTCGATATTTTAGCTCCTCTTCTGTTAACCTGGGCAGTTTACATTTTTGTAAATATTCATCCATTTACCTAAAATTATCAAATTTGTGGCCATACTATTGGGCAAAATAATTTCTAATTATTGTTTTAATTTCTTCTTCTTTGGAAGTGAATTCACCCTTTTCATTTTTAATACTGGTAATTTGGTTTTCTTCTTTCCTTTTTCCATTAAATTGACCAAAGTTTTGTCAATGTTATTGTTTTTTCATAAAATCAGCTCTTAGCTTTATTTATTATTTCAATAGTTTTCTGGATTTCAATTTTATTAATCTCTCCTTTGGTTTTCAGGTTTTTTTATTTGGCATTTAATTGGGGATTTTCAATTTGTTCTTCTTCTAGCTTTTTCAGTTGCATGCCAAATTCATTGATCTCCTTTATTTTATTCATAAAACTTTGCCCACTGCTTTCACTGCATTCCATAAGTTTTGATATGTTGTCTCATTATTGTCATTCTCTTGAATGAAGTTATTGATTGTTTCTATGATTTAGTGTTTGACCCACTCATCCTTAAGGATTAGATTATTTAGTTTCCAATTAGTTTTTTGTCTATCTTTCCATGGCCCTTTATTACAAATAATTTTTATTGCATCATGATCTGAAAAGGATGTATTGACTAAATTTTGGCCTTTCTTCACTGGATCATGAGGTTTTTATGCCCTAGTACATGGTCAGTTTTTTTTGTGTGTGTATGTGCCATGTACCAGTGAATAAAATGTATATTCCTTTCTTTCCCCATTCAATTTTCTCCAGAGGTCTATTATATCTGCCTTTTCTAAAATTCTATTCACCTCCTTAGCTTCTTTCTTGTTTATTTTGAGGTTAAATTTATCAAGTTCAGAGAGGGGAAGATTGAAGTTCCCCACTAGTATAGTTTTTCTGTCTATTTCTTCCTCTGTCTTCTTCTCTAAGAATTTGGATGCTATACCACTTAGTGCAAACATGTTAAATAATTATATTACTACATTGTCTATGGTGCCTTTTAGCAGGATATAATTTCCTTCCTTATCTCTTTTAGTTAGATCTAACTTTGCTTTGGATTTGTCTGAGATTAGAATTGCTATCCCTGCTTTTTTTCTTCAGCTAAAGCATAATATATTCTTCTCCAGCCATTTACCTTTAGCCTGTGTGTATCCCCTTGTTTCCAATGTTTGTCTTGTAAGCAACATATTGTAGGATTATTTTTTTTTTAATTCATTGAGCTATCCACTGTTGTTTTATGGGAGAATTCATCCCGTTCACAGTTATAATTAGTATCTGTCTTTTCCATCCTATTCCCACTCCCCCCATTTATGTTTTTATTTCTCCCTTCTCTCTTCCCCTCTTCAAAAGAGTTTTGCTTTTGACCACTGCCTCCCTCCACATTCTGTCCCTTTCTGCCCCCCTCCTTATCTTACCCTTTTCCTCTTACACCCTTACAACTTCTTCTCTCCCTTCTAACCACCCTCCTTTTTCTTTCCCCTGTCTCCTCCTACTGCCTATTGGACAAGTTTGATTTCTATACTTATCAGAGTAAGTTATTCCTTCCTTGAACCAAATCAGATGAGAGTAAAACTCAAACACTGCTCTTCTCCCTCCTTTCTTTCCCTCTACTATAATATATTTTTGTGCTTCTTTGTGTGATGTAATTTACCATTTCCTCCCTCCTCCTTACCTCTTCTCCCAGAACAATCCCTTTGTACCCCTTAATTATTTTTTTTGCATCACATCAGTTACTTTATACTCATACCCTCTCTATGTATATCCCTTTTGATTGTCATAATAACTATACCATTCTCAAGATTAACATACATATATATATATTTATATATAATATGCATATATAATATATATATGTGTATATATATATATATATATATATATATATATATATATATATACAAAGAGAGAGAGAGAGAGAGAGAGAGAGAGAGAGAGAGAGAGAGAGAGCTCATATATTCCTATATAAGGATGTAAACAAATTGTCATATGGAATAACAAGGTTTATTTTTCCTCCCTGTTTAACTTTTTATGTTTCTCTTGAGTTTTGTATTTGAAGATTGGATTTTCCATTGAGCTCTGCTCTTTGCATCAGGCAATTCTGGAAGTCCCTTATTTCATCGAATGTCTATCTCATTGCTTGAAAAATTATGTTCAATTTTCTGGGTAGTTGATCCTTGGTTGTAGTCCAAACTCCTTTACCTTATGCAATATAATATTGCAAGCTTTCCTGTCTTTTAATGTAGAATCTGCAAGGTCCTGTGTGATCCTGACTGTAGTTCCAAGATATTTGAATTGTTTCTTTCTGGATGCTTGCAGAATTTTTTCCTTGACCTTAGATTTCTGAAATTTGGCTACAATATTCCTTTGCATTTTCAATTTGAGATCTCTTTCACTAAGGGATTGGTGGATTTTTTTGATGACTATTTTATGCTTCTAGCACCTTAGGACAATTTTCCTTGATGATTTATTAGAGGATACTGTCCCAACTCTTTTTTTCATCATGGCTTTCCAGTAGACCAATAATTCTTGGATTATATCTTCTGGATCTATTTTCCAGATCGGTTGTTTTTCTTATAATATATTTTATGTTTTCTTCAATTTTTCCTTTCTTTAGATTTTGTTTGACTGATTCTTGATGCCTCATAGAGTCATTAGCTTTTATTTGACCAATTCTCATTTTTAACAAATTGTTTTCTTCATTTAGTTTCTGTATCTCATTTTCCATTTGGCTAATTTTACTTTTCAAGGAGTCATTTTCTCCAATCAGATTCTGAACCTCCTTAACCATTTCACTAATTTTACTTTTTAAAGATTTGTTCTCATCAGTGAATCTTTTTCCATTTTTTTTAATTTTACCTCTCTAATTTGGTTTTCAAAATCCTCCTTGAGCTCATCCAGGAATGCTTTTTTGGGATCAAGAACAGTTCATATTCCCTTTTTGAGGTTTCAGATATGAGTATAGTGTCAATCATGTCCTCTTCTGAATTGATATTTTGATCTTCCCTGTCCCCATAGTATGATTCAATGGTCTTTTTAAAAAAATTTTTCTAGCTTTCTTCTTCATGGTGTTTGACTTTTTCCTGGCTTTTTAAGTTTATCTCTGCTTCTGGGACACAGGGGGCTTTGTCTTAAGCTTCTTGTGCTGGGAACTGGGGGCCTGGTTACTGGCTTCATGTGCTGTGGACTCTGGTTTTGTCAGCTACAGGCTATATAATGCTGCTGCTCACTTGGTGCTGAACTGGAGGTGGCTGGTGTGTGCCAAGGTCAAGGCTAGATGATGTCTTTCTAAGTACCTCTGTGTTACAATGAAGCTCCTGGTGTGAGGTGGAGTGGGGGGGAAGCGATGCTCTGGTTACTAGAAGTCTCCTCTTCCTCTAGGGCTGAACGATAGTATGGTTGGTCTTAGCCGTTGTCTGTGCTGGTTTCTGCCAATTCCCCTGACTGTGCGATGGCATGTCTGAGGCCCTGGTGTTGGAGCTTGCCAGCTCCATTCTGCTGGAGCTCAGGAACTCCCACTGGTCTGCTGAGGTGGGGCCTACTAGAACATCTCCCTTTCTACAATGGTCTCCTTCCATCACCACAAGAAGAGCCCATCTGCCCAGCCTCCCAATTTAAAAGATTACTGAACCCCCACTTCTAGGCTCCTCTATTCCATAGTCTTAGGGCATTATTCTCTGGGTTAAGAAGGGAGGGACTAGAGCTCTTAGAGTTTACTGAGTCATCATGGTTCCCAGAAGTTCAAGAAGGCAAGTTACAAACCTTTAGACTGTAGACTGAAAACCTCAGGAGTAGCTGCTGCCATGGCCACAGGCTCTGTGCTTCAGTCTCACATAGCTCCAACAGACTCCCCTCCCAGCCTTAGAGGCCTGCAGATCACCCCATAGCTGGCAATTCAGCCCTGGGCCTGTTCCCACTCCCACTCACCACTCAGATATGGTTTAATTCTGCATGTTCAGTGCTCTCTCATCTCTGTCCACTGGCTGGGTTCAGCTGCTGCTCAAGCTCTGGTGTGGTCAGATGTAGTTCTGTGTACCTGGTGCTTTTCCAGTCCACAGAACTGTACAGTCTACCCTGGGGACTATAGTGAGCTTGAGGTCTGCCACACTCAGTCTACTAGTGGTTTCTACCTCTCTCAGATCTGCTCAGATTCAACTTTTTTAGAGGTAGCTGACAGAATTTGCAAGAGAGCTCCAGTAAGTCCCTGTTTTCAGTCTGCCGTCTTGGCCCTGCCTCCCATCATTTTTTTTTGGTCTAACAACTTTTATAGTTTGATTTTAAATTTTATTTTAAGTCTAGAATTAATATGCAAGCTAATCTTTCATATGTGGGGAAATTTTCCCTCCATTATATAAGGTGTATATTTTTTAGGTCATTTTCAGGCTTTCCTGAAGCCTCAAATCATTTTTGTCTTGAGGTTCATCAGTTTTCTGACATTCATTAGCTGTTGCAGTGTATATTGTTTGGAGATGTTGCAGTCTCAGTTATATTATAGGGTTATGGATTTGCAGCTTGAAGAAACTTTAGTAGTCATTTAGTTCAACCTCTTTATTTTAAAAGTGAGGATGATGTGTCCCAGAAAATTTTAGTGATTTGCCCAAGGTCTCACAGGTAATAAGTAGAAGAGCAGGCATTCAAGCCCAGATCATGGTATCCTAAATTCCACATAACTTGCACTATATTTTGTATATGTGTTTGTGTGTGTGTATGTATATGTGTGTATATATGAATATATGTATATATATGTATATATTAATATACATAAAATTTGGAATTTTACATATTATGATATAATGTATTTTATATATGAAATTTGGAATTTGAAGGAATGAGTGAATGAATGTGTGAAAAATATAAACATTCATTTTATGTTTAATATGTGCTAGGCACTGTCTTAAAGGTTGAGAACATAAATAGAAAAAGTTTCATAGCCTCCAATCTCAAGAAGCTCACACTGTATTTGGGGGACAAAACATATAAATGAAAGCTCAATTTGAGGGTTGATACAAAGGCCTCCAAAGCCCAAGATTTTATCAGTATCATGGATTATAAGGTCCAGATGATCTGAGGTTACCTAAATAGATGCAATGGCATTACTAAGAGAATAAGGGGCCTTGAAACAGAGCAGATGGAAGGGTCCGGAGAGTATTTGGAAGCAGTGACAATACAGATAGTAAGAAGTAGGGGTCCTCTATTTCTCAAAAGGAATTAAGGTGCTGATGATGCTCCCCTCTTCTAAGTCCTATAACCAGGAAAGGAAGATAAGCCAATGTCCTCCTCATCCTCCACTCCCTCTTTCCTGCCTCCTATTGTGTGTTGTCTTTCCCTTTGGATTGTAAGCTTGTTGAGGGCAGGAACTCTTTTTCTTTTTATTGTATCCCTAGCACTTAGCACAATGCCTGGCATGTTGTAGACTCATAAGAAAAGTTTATTGGATTCGATTAGATTTGTAAATGCTCTTGGTATGGCAAATCTTTCTGCCCTAGACATCCTGAATGAGTTGTAGAAATGAAGTGGCAAGAGAGGAAAGTAAGTTTCCAGTGCCATACCAATCAAACTACCAAAATATCATTTTATAGGAAAAAATAATAAATAAGAAAAATAAGAAAATTTAACTGGAACAAAAGGTCAAGAATCAAGGGAATTGATGGGAAAAAAATGCAGAGGTGGTGGCCTAATTATACCAGATCTAAAATCATATTATGAACTGGCAATCACCAAACCTATTTGGTACTGGCTAAGGAAATAGAGTGGTGGATCATGGGAATAGGTTGGGTACACAAGACACAGTAGTAAATGACTATAGTAATCTATAGTTTGTTCAATAATTCCAAAGACTAAAGCTTCTGGGATAAGAACTCACTATTTGACAAAACTGTTGGAAAAACTGGAAAATGATATGAAAGAAACTAGGTATAGACCAACATCTCACAACATATACCAACATCAGGCCAAAATGGGTACATGATTTAGACATAAGGGATGATACTATAAGCAAATTAAGAGAGCAAGGAATAGGTTATCTGTCAAATTTATAGAAAATGGAAGAATTTATGAACAAATAAAGAGATAGAGACCATTATGAAATGTAAAATGGATAATTTTAATTACATCAAATTGAAAAGATCTTGCACGAGCAAAATAAATGCAACCAAGATTAGAAGGAAAGCAAAAATCTGGGAAACAATTTTTATAGCCAGAATTTCTGATAAAAGCTTCAATTCTAAAATATATAGAGAACTGATGCAAATACATAAAAATACAAGTCATTCCCCAATTCATAAATGGCCAAAGAATATGAACAAGCAGTTTTCAGATGAAGAAATTAAAAAAAAAATGTTCCAAATCACTGTTGATTAGAGAAATGCAAATTAAAACAACTCAGAGGTACAACTGCACACCTATCAGATTGGCTAATATGACAGAAAAGGAAAATGATAAATGTTGATGAAGATGTGGGAAAATTGGAACACTAATGCATTGGTGCAGTTGTGAACTGATCCAACCATTCTGGAGAACAGTTTGGAACCAAGCCCAAAGGGTTATAAAACTCTGCATATCCTTTGATCCAGCAATACCACTACTAAGTCTATATCCAAAAGGGATTATAAAAAGTGAAAAGAACCCACATGTACAAAAATATTATAGCAGCTCTTTTTGTATTCGCAAAGAATTGGAAATTGATTGGATGCCCATCATTTGGGGGATGGCTGAACAAGTTATGGTATGTGAGTGTAATGGAATATTACTGTTCTGTAAGAAATGTTGAGTACCTGAAGTTTTATCTTCAACAAGAAGGAAAAATAATCAAAATAATTATTCTGAGGCTATGTTCCCTAAAGATTATCTGAAAGATTTTTTCCTTCTCTAATTTGATCATAGAAAGATTACTCTTGTTATCCCTTTTGCTATTGTTATGGTAATTAGGGTGGGACTTTTTTCCTATTTTCTCTTTTGGAATGCTGAGGCAATTAAGTACCTTTAATGAGTTTTGCCTTTCAAATGTAATGGCAAGCAAAGTAGACTTCTTATTGTGTTTCTCAGCACTAAGGAATCTTTGATTGAATCTGAAGTCTTTGATGACCTGTTTACCTCACAAGAAGGCCTAAGTCATGTGGGTTTGAGTCTCACACAACATGGTTGTGATGCCCTTTGACCCTGAAGAAGTGTATATGAACTCAGAGGTTAGCGTTTTGCCTTTGGGGGCACACTCATTGAAAGAGTGTTCGTGAGGAGACTCTAGGTAGCCGTTGAAGCAGCACCCCTGGCTTTGAAAACCCAGATGTTGTTGCTTGTCTCTCTGTAACCATTGGTGTATTGATTGGACAGACAGCTAGAAGCTTGTCTGCTGATTCATGTTTATTTGCTCTATTTACATAATGCATGCTTGTAATTTCTGTTTGTATTCTCTCTGAAGTTCAGCATGCTGATGTTTCCCCCTGAACTAAGTGAATGATATGTTTAATTAAAGTAAGATTGTTAACCCCTGAAAGTTGTTTTCCTTAGAAAAGCAGATTAAAAGGACCTGTGCTGGCAGCCCTTCTGTGTGCTGGCCTTGTTGTTGGTCTTTCGCCCCAACAACAGCTGCTAGCAACATTGTTGTTACAGCTATGCCTCAGGTTTTTTGCTGCTAGAAATTAAGTATCCTTTGTTTTAAATCAATTTTAATCATCTCATTTAGAGTGAGAAAGAAATGTAATATTTCCTTTTATGTGTAGGAGATGTCACTCTGAGCTGGCTTGGAAAAACTTGGGAATTCTGTGAGGAAGGTTGAGGAAGGATGACATTCCATCCATGGAGGGATGCTTGGGTAAATGCACAGAGATGGGAGACATCATGCCACATATGGTAAAGAGGCATAAAGTCCTAAAAGAGACCATAATGTAAGAATAGATGGGGAGGTGTGAAGTGAGTCAGGGGTGAAGTAGAAACAAGACATATTGACGCCATTTTCTAAGAGTTTGTCAGTGAAAGGGCAAAGTGATATGAGAAGACACCTTCAGAGAATAATAAATTCGAACTAAATAATATGAGTGGCCAAATTTCATGTATGTTATTTTATAATCATAATGTGTCAACCTTAAGTTATGTAAAAATCATTCCTTCAGGGACCTCTGTAACTGCTCAAGTATACACTGGTCTTCATATGGAAAAGAATCCATTTAATTTTCCCAGTCCTATTACCTATTACTCTTGATACTAAATCAATTACTAATTTTGCATCTGCTTTTTCTAGCACAAGTTTGATTTTTGAGAATCAAAAATATGTTTTTCAGTTGTGTTTGACTCTTTGTGACCCAATTTGGCAAAGATACTGGAGTGGCTAGCCATTTCCTTCTCCAGTTCATTTTACAGATGTGGAAACTGAGACAAACAGGGTTAACGATTTGCCCAGGGTCTCACAGCTAAGAGGTGTCCGAGGCTGGATTTGAACTCAGAAAGGAGTCTTGCTGACCCAGACCTGATACTCTATCCACTGTGCCACCTAACTCATGATTCTCTATCCCTATCCTAATTAACTACATGGACACAGAAACATTAATTGCCTTTGTAAAAGCAATATAGAGAGTTGGAGATGAGTTAGGAAAATTTCCAGATAGACGAGATTGTTTATAAGTTATAACCTAGATTCGTTCAGAATGCAGGCCAGTGAAGATCAGCCCTTTTGAAGCCATTGACTGGAAAGTTAATTCCGTAAGAATGTTTTACACATGGATTAAATAGACTATGACAGGACCACTGGACTAGTGATTGAAGTAGGATACTACCTGGGGAGCAAAATTATAAACAGCACCCCCTTGCCAGTTAATCCTAAAATAATGATACCCTATTTTTCTGTTTCTTTACGGAAGGTAGGAGGCAAGGCATTGTGGGATACTGCCTCCATAGAAGAAAGAAAATATATTCACCAAGTGCATAGGCATCCTGCACCATGTGTTCAATAGATTATTCCCATTAATTCTTACCCATTCTTCATAATGGCTTTTTTACTACCCACAATAGATGCAAATTTAGATTTCTAACATATTACAGAAAAATCCAAAAGTCCTGTCAGGAAACGCCTTCATTAAGAGCTGTATCTGTTCTTTGCTCCTCTTACCTCAAGTGAAAGGATAAGATGCCTTTGTCCTGAATAAATCTAGATCAGTCTACTCTCCAGTCAAGACGAGGAAAAAAAAAAGTATCCAGAAAAGACTTCCTTTGTATATCACTTAGCTCTAGGTAGATAACTTGTAGATAACTTGGTTCTAAGATTTCTTTTCTACTTTCTTTCATTCTATCTCATGTCTGACTGCTTGCATAGACCTTGGGTCTCCCTGTACACTTGACATCTGGAACATAGGCCTTTCTTGTTCCTATATAGGTCACTCAGATTTTTATCCACAGCTTGTTGTATACTCTGACTTGTACTAACTTCTCTATTGCCCCCATACCTTGCTATACTTAACCCCTTCAGACTTTATTTTCACTTTCCTGGCTATGGAATTTTCTTCCTTTTTGACTACTAAAATTCATAAAAATTATAGATTTATAGCTTAAAGGGACCTCAGAGGCCCTCTAGTCCAATTTTCTTTCCTTACAGATGAGGAAACTGAGACTCAATGATGTTAAGTGAATTCTTTTTTTCCAGGTCACTCAGCTATTAGTATTTTAACCCAGGTCATTTGATTCCCAAAACAGTGATCTTCCTATTGCAACTAAATTGGTACTTGCTATAAGTTTATTTTCAGGTATCTAAATTCCACAGAAAGATAACTGATGATTTAC
This sequence comes from Trichosurus vulpecula, assembly GCF_011100635.1. Classification (NCBI taxonomy): domain Eukaryota; kingdom Metazoa; phylum Chordata; class Mammalia; order Diprotodontia; family Phalangeridae; genus Trichosurus; species Trichosurus vulpecula. Next base: position 218,594,584 of record NC_050579.1, on the reverse strand, counting down.
AAAATGCTTATTCATATAAAGACTTATGAAGATGGGATTTTTTGGAAAGGTTCGCTTTAAACACAAACCTAAAAATAATCTCTCCATCATTAGAAAAGTCACTGGTACACTTTTTTAATTAAAGTTCTATAACAACCATATTTTAAAAAAATAGAGCTAAGAGCTTAAAAGAGGGAGACTTGATAGAGTTAACATCCATTTTCATTTATGATGAAACAGCAATACATTGAGCAGATTTATGCTTGTGGTAGAAATTAAATTCTATTCCTCCAACTGCTAATATGCCAATGTATTGCATTAACTACTTCCTTCCTCAGTATTCAAGTCAACTATTCCTGGACTGAGGTGACCTCTTGCAGTTAGTAAAACTCCCAAACCTTAACCACTTGAGGTAAACCACATGTTTACATATTTATGCATTTTAAGAAATTTGGCTTCTGAATGGCACTTATTACAACCAAATGAAGAATGCCTAACAATGATTTTTCCAAAACCATACCAACTGACCTTTTTAAAAGAAATAAAGATTAATAAAAACTACCCAATCCATAAGATATTTACTGGTGGTTCGTTGAATTTTTTTGAACCCTGGGGCTTATCAGAATAGCTTTTGAAGCAGTTTTATGAATTATCAAGTCCTGCAGTGACTTTAAATCCTCAGAGTAATTAACATATCTCAATGAGTTTTACAGCTTTTAGATAATCATATTTTGGTGAATAGTTACCTTCCAGCTCCAAATCTAATATCATACCACCCTGTTATTTTATTTTATTCTTCATCTTTTTTATTGATGCCTTTTGTGTTTATATCACATTTATTTCAATTCTGCTCCACTTCTTTTCTACCCAATAAGTCATCCATTGTAACAAAGATTTTAAGAGGAAACAAAACCTGCAAAACTAACATATTGACTCCCTCTTATACTGCATAAAGCATTCCTTGCTAATGGTATGCCACCTCTGCAAAGTAAGCAAGTAAATTTTGTTAATTTTGCTTTTGTGGTCAAGTGTGGTCATTTTAATTGCACAGCATTCAGATTTTTTAAATTATTATTTTGTAGTCCTTGTGTATTTTATTTTTCTTGTTCTTATATCCATGTGTAAGTTAACTTACATCTTACCACACTTTGAATTCTCCATATTCATCATTTTTGATGATGTAGTGATATCCAGTTACATTCATGTGCCACAATTTATTTAGTCATTTTCTATAGTCATTGTACATTTGCTTCATTTCCACTTCTATATATAAGATTTTTCTCTCTTTGAGAGATCTACTTGAGATATGTACATATCAGTGCAAAACCTATCATTTTAAAATCAGCAGCATTTTGAAAAATTTGAAAGATAATTACTTTTTTCTGCATGGCAAAGACCTATCATGTTGGTAAAAATGTTTCTCACATTATTATATTCTAATGGAGAAATCCAAAAAATTAATAAATCAATGCTATTGTTTATAAAAATATGTATGTGTTCAGAAATGTATAATTTTTAGAGAAAATAGTCCTATTTAGTAAATCTTTCTCAATAACCCCCAACCCATCCAAGGCCAGATTTCCAATTTCAACTTCTAGGACATACATACTTAGAAATCAGAAACTGAGCAAAAAAAGGAAAGAATGAAAAGAAATCTGAATGTCAAACAGCTGTCACAAAGCACTATTCTCAAGTCAGAGGATATTTATTTAAAAGTTTTCCTAAATAAAAGTTTTATATATTTGGTAATCCAGTTTCTTCCTCCTAGGTAACATTTATCCACATGTGAGAAGCATAAGATATGAAGGAAGGATGTATTCTGGCTCAAAAATGACATCCATAGAAATGACAGGTGACAGCTAAAGAAGAGAGAGCAGAATTGCCAGCAGCTGCCCAGGACCAATTGAACATAGGAGCAAACCATCCTTCACACCTCAATATGATCATGAGTCATCAAGAAAAGGTTAATTATTTTTCAAACTATTCTACTTAATAAGGTGCATTACATTCTTTCCAAGTCCATAAAAATACTTAATTCTCATAAGTGTTTCTGCTGAAAGACAAATGAGAAGACATGACATTTGTATACCCTAGATAGTGTTGGAATATTTTATCCTATGTATTTAAAAATTATGCCCCTAATATAAAGTTATTCACCAGAGACTTTGATTGTTCTCTGCAGTATAGGTAACTTAAAGAATTTTATGAACTTGAACTTGACATGACCTTAGAGAATATCTAGGTCGACCCCCTTCTTTTACACTTAAGGAAAAAGAAGTCCAGAGATGGGATGAGTGGTGCAATGCAGATAGTTTAGTGGAAGATTTGGGATTTTATCTCAGCTACTCAGATTCCCAGTCTAGTGGGCTCAGAGCACTGTTGCTCAGTTTCAGTTATGTCTGACTCTTCATGACCCCATTTGGAATTTTCTTGGCAAAGATACTGGAATAGTTTGCCATTTTCTCCCCCAGCTCATTTTACAGATGAGGAACTGAGGCAAACAGGTTAAGTTACTTGCCCAGGATCACACATCTAGTAAATGTCTAAGGCTTAATTTGAGCTCAAGAAAATGAGTCTTCTGACTTCAGACCCAGTACTCTATTCAATATACCACCTAGCACATCCCATTGTTGTGGTTGTTGCACAACTCTTCATGACCCTGTGGACAACATCATGCCAATATTATCCATGGGGTTTTCTTGCCAAAGAACTGGAATAGTTTGCCATTTCTTTTGTTAGTGGATTAAGGCAAACAGAGGTTAAGCAACTTGCCCAGGGTCATATAGCTAGTGAGTATCTGATCTTTCTGACTCAGCATTCTATCCACTGAGATGCCCACCTGCCACAGAGAACTCAGTGGGACATAACAGAGGTCATGAAAATGTTCCTAACACTCCAAATGCAGTGAGTAGACCCTTCATTTCCTTTAACTAATGATAAATGTGGTGGAATATAACTCTGTGAAAGAACAGACTGAGCCTTGCCCTATTGCCTCTTATTTTGGGGGGGTAGAATACCTTTTTCTTATTATAACCACCACAATTCTGTTCATATACTCGTCAAGTTCACAACTAGTCAATCTGTGGCATGAGGCAATTACAGCTAATAGACAGTTACAGTAACCCATGCTAACAAGGTCCTGTTAATCAGTCCACTTGCCACAGGTTTCAGTCACTAAAACAAGACCTTCTAGGTGTTCCCTGCTATCATAACTTATATAATAGTGTGTGTGTGTGTGTGTGTGTGTGTGTGTGTGTGTATGATCATCTCATTACATCTTCCCAATAGCCTTGTCTGGTTGGTATTGCTATTATTACCATTTTATATAGAAGGATATTGAAGCTAAAAGCAATTAAGTGACTTTCCTATGGCAATATATCTATTAAGTGTCTGAGGCAGGGTTAGAACACAGGTCTTTCTACCAATATGTCCAGAAATATTCAACTAGAATCCATGAGAGATGAAGTGCCAAATAGGGATTTTTATGCATAGAGATGATAATTATATCAATAGGAGCTTAGGAGAAAGAAAGAGAATATAACTAAAAGAAAGGTGGGATTAGGATAGCACTTTGGGCTGGGGTTGGAATATGAATGATAAACTAATAAAGGAAAGTGAAATGTTTACAGAAACAAGACAGAATAGTGCCACGGAAGTCAAGGATGAAGGAAGTATCCAAGAGAAGGGGATAGTTCACACCTGAAAAACATGTAAAGTTACCTATTTATGATTAAGTATCCATTTTCAATTAATTCCCCCAGATAAAAATTTATAGTTAGAAGAAATGGTGAATATTTATTATTTCCACTCATTGTATATATTCTTTCTAAAGGTAATGTCAATCTCAGTAATGCAATTTTGGACAAAATAATTAGGGAAAGCAATACTTCTGGTCAATCTATATTGATGAAAAATAACTATAAAACTATGAAGTCACTATTTTTAAAAATGTCTATTTATTCATCTCACCAACCTGAATGTCTAATAATTCCAGATTAGAGTTATGCCATAATGATAACAAAACACTAAAAATAATATTTTACAGGTACATAATATTTTAAGGTTGGCAAATCTCTTTATTTAAAATATTTCACTTGACCCCAACAACCCTGTGAAGAAGATACACCACATTATTTTACCTATTTTATGGATAAGGAAACTGAGAACCAGAGACTTACACACTAAGTTATGTGATGGAGTGAGAGTTTAAGTTCCGAAACCAGCTTTACCTTGATTCCAGATCTTGAATTCCCTTCACTTCTTCCACCCTTCCCTGTGGAGGCATATGTCTATCACAGCAACGTTCAAAAGAGGGAGAGTGGAATGTGTAATGAACGGAATAGTTGACTAGCATGTAGATTGATATACACAGTATTTTTTTTCCAGAAGATCAGTTAAATGATAAAAATGTCCCCCCCACCCAGGTCCTTTCTTTAAACAGTTTGTGATGGCCCTTTGAACTCCCAATTAATAGCAATGTTTCAATTAAAGCAACTTTATATATTAGGCTTCCCACTCTATTTCATACAAAGTAAACATTTCTGTCTAGACCCTAAATCAAATTTTGATTGGGAATTGAACTTTGAATGAGAAAAGGAGGGAGAAGGGAAAGAGAGAAAAAAAGGAGAGGGAGGGAGAGAGAGAGACAGACAGACAGACAGAGAGACACAGAGACACACAGAGAGACACAGAGACAGAGAGACGCAAACACAGAGACAGAGACAGAGATAGGTAGAGAGGGGGAAATTACCAGAGTATTCTAATATGGTTGGATGACCAGAAAGTGTATGACACTAAAATGTCATTAGCTTTATGGTGGAAAGTGGAACCTTGTTTTATACAATTCTAAGAAACATTTTGAAATGCCATGCATTATGAAATTTGAAATACATACATTTAATAGTTATCATTTTGAGCAATAGTTATCATCCAAATGATATTCTTGCAGTTTAAAAGAATTCATTTTTCTCAGGAGAACAATTTACCTAATAGCTGAGAGATAGTACTGTATTGGAGCACTGGATTTAGAGCCAAGAAGATGTCAGACAGAATACCAGAATAACCCTAGAAAAGTGAATTAACTTCTCTGAGCCTCAGTTACCTCCTCTGTAAAATGAACACCAAACTTCCAAGGACCCTGGGAGGAATATATGAGATACTGTGTTAGGCACTTTCCAAACTCTAATGTGTTTTTTAAAATGTCTATGACAATTATATCTGATCATAATTTAGAGAAAAGGCCTTTAAAAGCACACAAAATAGTATAGAATAGGGAAGCTAAATGTGTATTTGCTTGCTAAAAAAAATGGTAGGGCTTGTGTGTTACACTTTGCATAATTTGCAGTGTGGTATAATGGAATCCAAAAACCTGACTTCCTGGCCCCCCAACGATGGGCAAGCTGTTCAGTATCTCCAAATGTTGTTTTGCTCATCTAGGCAACGGGAAAAATATATTTTCCTACTGACCATATTGGGTTGTTGTGAAGAAAGTGTTTTGTAAACTTTAAATCATTATGTGAATGTGAGTTATTGTTGCTGTTGTGAGAGGTAGCTTCAATTGGGGCTATAAGACTTGATCTCAAATCTTACATCTGATACACACTAGCTTTTTTTCACTTCATCTCAGTATCTCAAGTCAACTCTACAAGTTCTAGACATCACCAATCTGCGTGGATAAAAGGAGTTTCATTGACTTCACTACACTAATGGGGTTACAGGTATTAATATAATATCTATGTATTGATATTGACATTAATATGTCTATTTCTATTCTATAACTAATTAGTTGGCTTCTTCAGAGCACCTTTCTCAGTGCTTCATATATAATAAGTATTCAATAAGTTCTTATTGAATGAATGAATATTCAATTAAAATAATGGAGAGCTACAGGGGACTCAATAAAACTATTTTAAGCATACAATTGTACTGGGAAAAACTCACTGAGCATTTTTAGTCTCCTGATAGATTTAAATTATGAATGCATCCTGAACAAACTTATGAGGTCACATTGAACAAAGAACTAATAGATTATCAACCACACAGTACAATATCTCAATGAGAGAAAAATTAATTCCTTGGCAAACATTGTATTCAAACACTAAACACAGTGTTCCGACATCTGAAACACTGTGGACCCAAAATGTAATTAGGAAATTGAAATCAATATGTGTATGCCAGCACACACATTAGGCTTCATGGTAACCTAAAATTGGAAAACAATTAATATATGTTTGAAGTAATTTTTAGTCTTCTAATCAATGTATCATAATGGTACAATTAAAAACTCAGGTTCTAAGAATGCACACAAAGCATATCAAATCAAAGATTTGGGAAGAATAGCAAATTATCACAGAATGAAATAGATCTTTTTCAATAAAGCATGTAATTAAAAAGTGCTACCTAATTAAAAATGAATTATATATTACTATTCTGCTTTGAAAAAATATTCAGTATTTAAAACATGGTTGCTGGAAACAGGGTGATGTCATGGAAAGAGAACTGAACCTGGAGTAAGGTTTTAATTCATCACTGAAACTCACTGGCTGGCTCTGTGGCTGTGGGCAAGTCACTTAAGGTCTCTGTACCTCAGGCAATTCTCTAAGACTAAAATAGGTTGTGCTATGCCCTGGGAATAAGTTACTACACCCCAAAAATTCAGGAATCCTTGACTTATGCTGGCATTAAACCTGCTGTGTAATATAATACAACTTCTGAATCTATAAAACAGGAATCAAAATGAAACCATGAAAAATTATTGATGCACACATGCATATATGTCATATTCATACACATTTTCATACATAGAAGTACTATATCTGTGTATGTAGTTTTATATATGCATCTATGTGTGCAAGATACACACATAGGGAGTGTTAAGGCAAGACTAGCACCTCTGGTATGAGGGCTTCCCAAGTCTTTTTCAGGGCTGATCATCTACCTTTGATGTCTAAGTGGTCACTCACTACCTGTGGCTCCACGAATATTTACCATGCATAGTAGCCATACCTGGTAAACTATCTCAGCAGATGGGCTAAACCAGTTTGAGAGTCATGGACAGACCTCAAACCTGTCAATGAATTAGGGAAATGTCTACCCCAAGCATTGTAACAACAACGTGGCTAGGAGCTGTTGTAGGAGTGAAAGACCAACATCACCAGCACACAGGAAGGCTGCCAGCATAGGTTCTCTGATCTGCTTTTCTAGGGAAAGCAACTTTAACAATCTCAGTTTAATCAAACATACACATACCATTCACATAGCTCAGGGGGAAAAGCCAGCAACCTGAACTTCAGAGAAAATACAAACAAAAATTACAAACAGAGACAATATAAACAGATCAACATCTCTGTTACCCAAATCACAATATACCGTTACTTGAGAAACACCAACATTTGGGTTCCCAAAGCTGGAGGGGTGGCACTTAACAATGGCTACCCAGAGTCTGGTCAAATCACATAACATCTGCCAGTGAGTGAGAGCCCCAAGCAAAATGCTAACTTCTGAGTTGATATACCCTGTTCAGGGTCAAAGGGCATTACAACCAGGGGACTCAAAACCATGTGATGCTTCTTCAGGTGTCACAACCATGCAACTCGACCTATGTGAACTAGGCTTTCTCTTGATGTGAGCAGGTCATCAAAGACTACCAATTTAATCAAAGAAACAAAGGTCAGACACATCAAAGGCACTTGATTACGTAAGTGCTCCAAAAGAGAAAACAGTAAAAATGTTGCACCCTAATTACCAATATAAGAATTTGGAGACATCCTCTAGTCAAACGGATGGATAAGAACAATTTAATCCAATGGTCATACAAGTGGCTGAAGTAGATGCTGTGGAGCACTCATAACTTCATCAGACATCGAAGACACCAAGGTCATTCCTTGCATTTTGGGCCGTGGCCTGTCATTCTGACTTTAGTCTTGCCACTGGACTTCTATGACTCTGGACAAGAAAGTGAGGCTGATGACTTTGTGCAACTCTGCCTCACTTAAATCCAAATCACAGGAAAGTGAAGATATTACCCCATGATGTCACTGGTCCACTTTGAAAACAAAGGACAAACAACAACAACAACAACACCACACACATATATACATATATTTGTATACACACATATATGCGCATGTATGCATATAGATGTGTATATACATGTACATATACATATATATACACATACATATATATGGCACCTGAGAGTTTATAGATGTACATAGTGCCTCTTGGGAGACTTCCTTTCCAAATTAGTTTATGCACCTGTTGTAATGTCAATTAATGATTAAAGATCTTTCCAGCCCATTCAATATGCCTCAGGTGAGGCCAACAAAGGGAGGCTTGATTAGAGGCAGGCCCATACCTTTGTGATGCCAATCTGTGATTAAAGACCTTTCCCAGCCACTCAATAGACTTCAGGTGAGGCCGATTAAGGGAAGCTTGATTAGAGGTTTGTTTGTAGGCAGGCCTTCACTTACTAGGCACTAAGCCTCAGGCACATATTCTTTTGCTGATTGGGTGTGAAGCCCTTGGGCCCTAAAAAAGAGTATAAACACCCAGAAGGAAGCCATTGAGAACTGGGAATTCAGAAGTCAGAAGTCAGAAGTGAGCATTCAAAATCCAGCACAAGGAGGAGAAGGAAGAACTCTGAGACAACAGAGCTGCAAAAAGAGTGCGGCAGAGAGTGGAGTGGAAACTAGGGAGCTACAGAGACCAGAGAACTGAGTGGGGAGAAAATGCAGGAAAGCAGACAGGATTCCTGAGTATTTAAGGGGAGACCCCAGCAGCGAAGAAGTTTAGTGCATGACTTGGTTCCTTGCTACAATGCTGTGTTATAATTTCCTTGTTGCTACATTGAGGTGGGCTTACTGGTTTTGGAATATAATTACTGTTATATTGAATTGCAGTTATTGGTCTTGGGACTTGATCCGCTGTTGTCTAAATAAATGTTATACTTCCTCTGCCATCTACCTAGAGAGTTTTTCATACTTTGTAATTGTAAACCATACAGGCATGTTCATGGTCATCCTTGAGGTCACAAATTTCACCTCACTGATACACCTGCTGGGCAATTTATGATAATGTATTTATGTATATTTATTGTTGGGGGAAAACAAGAACCACAATCATTTTTGTGATGTCTTTTGGGACTTAAAATGTAGAATTTCACCAACCACTTGGTAACCTAATAGTAGAAAGTCCCTAACCACAACCAAAAGATAAATATAATTTAGCAAACAATTCAAGGATATTGTTGTAACAACCATTCATTGTCAATAGCTCGGAGACACAAGAAGTTCTTTATCTAAATAGACTTCTTTAACGATTGTAAAAGTATCTGGTCACATGTCACTGTCTCCTTCCCTTTAACAGAAGTTGTCTTCTCATTCTAATAATAAATCCTGTAAGTTACATTCCAGATATTGCCCTTTTTCTACCATGAATGATTCCTTTCTTTTTCTAACCCTCCATTTCCTGTGAAATGCTTTAGTAATTTATCCTAAGTTTCCATAGAATGCTGTTCAGTGGCTGTATACTCTAAGCAGACCCAAATAGAAATAAGACTCAAATCTATAATACTAAGGCTGAAGCTATTATCAACCAGTATGTTTTTTTCCTTAAAGTACTAATAAATTTCTTTGCTTTTAGATTTATCTTTGACCCACAGTCTTTAGGCCCCTTCTGATGAATATTCTTATCCAAAAAGCTTCCATTGCTTTTAGTTGAAAGAATTCCCTAAAAATATGCATGTATGTATGTACGTATGTATATACATATACAACTCAGACCTATATATGAAACTCATATATGCACCCAAATGGGTATATATATATATGTGTGTGTGTGTGTGTGTATACACATCTACATATATATGCATACATACACATATCTGCATATACTACATATGCATGCATATATGCACATATATACACATACTACACACATATATAGATGTAATACACATAAATGTATACATATATACATTTACATATATAAATATACAAAGGCTTATGTGTATACATGAATGTGTATTTATATTTATACACATATGCTATATGTGTATGTGTATATATGTATATATGTATTTATAAAGTTGCCATGACCTATTCCACATACATACATGTGCACACACATGCATACATTTACATATGTTTATGTGTATTGTATGATTATGTAATGCAGCTAGCTGGCACAGATGATATAACACCAATCCTGGAGTCAGGACTACCTGAGTTCAATCTGGCCACAGACACTAGCTGTGTGACCCTGGGCAAGGTACTTAACCCTGTTTGCTTCAGTTTCCTCAATGAAAATGAGCTAGAGAATGAAATTGCAAACCACTCCAGTATCTTTGCCAAGAAAACCCCAGATGGGGTCACAAAGTGTTGGATATGACAAAAATGACTAAACAACGTTTATATACCTGTAAATATGAGTGTATATGTATGTATGTGTATCTTCATCTGTGTCTCTACACTTATCAGCATAAAGAATTCCTGGTGTGCAAATTCCACCAATGTTGATAGCAACTCATCTGTGACTTAAAGTTTTCAAAAACTGCTTAGAATATTTGCTTTATAGTGTTTTTACTTTTTATGTATGTCTGCACAACCTGTTTTAAAAACCAATATATTTTGCTCATGTAGAGATCATGCATTCTTTCAACATTATTCCTATTTCCTTCCTTTTTTCCACATTGACCTATATTTCTGTATATTTGTATTACTATTCAGTTCTCCTCTCTGTCTCTTAGTTCTTTAAAGAGACTCACATTTTCATATTATAGCAATTATTTCTTCCTTCATAAATCTTATTTTTCTGTTAAACCATTAAGGAACATCTTATTATGTTTCTATACTCATTTAGAAATTTCCAGGCAGGGCCCTGTGCCTCACGAGATATTGGTAAAATATGCTTTCTCTGTCATCCTCAACACAAATACATGCATGTCCAAATGTGCATGCAAACCATGTGCATATGTTATAACAACAATGTTCCTAGCAGCTGCTGTTGGGGCATAATACCAATAACACCAGCACACAGGAGGGCCGCTAAGTCTGGTTCTTTGATCTGTTTTTCTGAGGGAAGCAACTTTAAGGTGTATACAATCTCACTTTAATTAAACATACATATATCATTCACTTAGTTCAGGGGAAAAAGTCAGCACCCTGACCTTCAGAGAAAACACAAACAGAAATTAAAGAAATTATATAAACCGAGCAAAATAACTCAGATCAACAGAGAGGCTTTTAGCTGTCTGACCAAGAAAATACCTACATAGTTACCAGAGAGATAAGCACCAACATCTGGGTTTTCAAAGCCAGGGGCACTTTAATGGCTATCCAGAGTCTCCACATGAACACTTCCAATGAGTGAGCCCCAAAAGCACAATGCTAACCTCACATCATATATACCCTGTTTAGGTCCCCGGTGTTTATTGCCTATTTAGCAAAAATGCATTGGAAAGATCTTTAATCATGACCAGCACGCCATCATATATATTGTTTCTAATCAATGACTCTTGATCCAAAGAAAGGCAAGGCTCATCAAAGTCACTTGATTGCCTTAGTCCTGAGAAGCACTCCAAAACAAAAGACAAGAAAAAGTCTCACTTAGCTTGCCATTACATATGTGTATTTTCTGTTTCAAAGATTTAGAGAGATTCAGACTTGCTTGGATATCCTATAGACTATCTTCTCTTCAATTTTAATATCATCTCCATGGATTTACCCATTTGTTCTCAAAGCTTTTAACTGACTTTTCTCCCTCCTGAGATCTTAGCTATTTCTAGTCTTTTCCCCCTTTTAATCTCCTATTTCTCACTTCATAATTCTTTACCCTTTAATGACATTCTACCACCACCACCCCCAAGAGATGAAATTCAAAGCTGTCTTAGGTTCCACCCATGTTGGGGAATTTATCTTTCACTGGTTTCATTCCTTGTTCTAAATGATTTATTGGGGAGAGGAAAGATACCTCAGCTGGATGCTTCAGGTGTGGTTTAAATCCAAACTGGCATTCTGTCCTAATTTCTTCTTTCCCTGAATTCTCTAAGGAAGTGCTGCAATACCATGCTGTTACCTCAGGACAAACATGCACATAATTTTCTACATTTTTCTTCCCAGGATTACAGGTGCTGGCGAGAGGTGAGGTTTTTTGCTTGCTTCCACAAAATGGTGGATGAGGTGAGGCCAAGGCAAGGATAAGTTATCAGAGACTGCAGTAGCAGCAAGAAAATTCCTGAGTGGTTCACAAAGCAGCTCATGGGTCTGATTGTGCAGCACTGCAAAAATATATGGGCTGGCTGGGTGCAGGGGTGCTGAGTAAGCATATAAAGAATTAGAAATTACCCTTCTTTGGTTTTAACTCCTCAGATGTTCACCTCACTAGATTTCTTAGTGCCTTGGCCTGTGACAACACTTACAATTACTTTACCTCTTGAACATAATTCTTATTTTAAGGGGTTTTGAGATTATGTGAAGATTAGAGAAAGTATCTAGTCATCCATCTTGTTGGTCCCATGACTACCTCAGAACCATCTTCAATTTCTCCCTCTCCCCTACTTCCTTACATCTAATCAGGTGGTAAATTGTATTTTGACTCTGCAATATTTCTTTAGTTGATTCCCCACCCCCACCTCATCCCTTGCCTTTCCCTTCTATTCTTATTGTCACCATTTTCACTAAGGTACTCATATCTTACTTGAACTACTTTAATACCTTTCTAATAGTTCAGTCTACCTCCAATCTCTGATTAGTCCAATATATCCTGTGTTCTGTTACTACAATAATTTTCCTAAAGCACATTTCTGGTGCCTCATCAAAAACTTCCAGTGGTTCTCCACTGCCCACTTTAAAAAGTCCCAAGTCATTAGTTTGATATTAAGGGATCTCCATGTTCTTATTTCTACCATGTCTAAAGCCTTTCACTTTCTTTTGGATGTTCTCCAAACATGTTTAGTGATTTGCTTTCATGATCCATTTTATCAAAGAGTTTCTTACAGTTAGAATGAATTTATCTTAATCTTGACTTTCTGACTTCCGGGGGCGGAGGCAAGATGGCCGGTGGAAAGCAGTGAGCTCCCTGCCGAGTCCCTCCAAAAACCTATAAAAAATGGCTCTGAACCAATTCTAGAACTGCAGAACCCACAAAAAGGCAGAGGGAAGCAGGGCTCCAGCCCAAGACAGCCTGGATGGTCTCTGGGTGAGGTCTATCCCACACGGAGCTGGGAGCTAGGAGCTGGGAGCTAGGAGCTGAGCAGAGCAGAGCCCAGCCTGAGCTGCTCGGACCAACCAGACCGGGAGTCGGGTGGAGCAGGCCCTAGTTCCCTGAATCAGTGAGCTGGAGCAGTTACCAGACTTCTCAACCCACAAACACCAAAGACAGCGGAGATGGTTAGTGGGAAAAGCTGCGGGAGTGGAAGGAGTTCACAGTTCGGCCACTGCCCTGGGGCAGCAGAGGTGGGGCAGCTACAGCTGCTGTTGCTTAAGTGGCGGATCAGAGCAGGAGTGCACAGCCTGCTGAAGATCTAAGCCCAGACCTGGGTTGGGGGTCCTTGGGGAAGGAGGAGTGCTGGTGTGGCAGAGCTGGCGCATCCCCCCCAAACATGGAACATAGAACTCTTTAGTCTACAAGCAGTCATACCCCACTGAAAAACTCAAGGGTAAAGTTAGCGGGTTGGGAATATGGCCAGGCAGCAAAAACACACCCAGATTTAGTCTCAGACTTTGGATTCTTTCTTTCGTGACAAAGAAGACAGAAACATACAGCCCAAAGAAGTCAACAAAGTGCAAGAGCCTACACCAAAAGCCTCCAAGAAAAACATGAACTGGTTCCAGGCCATGGAAGAGCTCAAAAAGGATTTGGAAAAGCAAGTTAGAGAAGTAGAGGAAAAATTGGGAAGAGAAATGAGAAGGATGCAAGAAAACCATGAAAAACAAGTCAATGACTTGCTAAAGGAGACACAAAAAAATACTGAAAAATACACTGAAGAAAACAACACCTTAAAAAATAGACTAACTCAAATGGCAAGAGCTCCAAAAAGCCAATGAGGAGAAGAATGCCTTGAAAGGCAGAATTAGCCAAATGGAAAAGGAGGTCCAACAGACCACTGAAGAAAACACTACCTTAAAAATTAGATTGGAGCAAGTGGAAGCTAGGGACTTAATGAGAAATCAAGATATTATAAAATAGAACCAAAGGAATGAAGAAATGGAAGACCATGTGAAATATCTTATTGGAAAAACCACTGACCTGGAAAATAGATCCAGGAGAGATAATTTAAAAATTATTGGACTACCTGAAAGTCATGATCAAAAAAAGAGCCTAGATAGCATTTTTCAAGAAAATATCAAGGAGAACTGCCCTGATATTCTAGAGCCACAGGGAAAAATAGAAATTGAAAGAATCCAACAATTGCCTCCTCAAATAGATCCCAAAAAAGAAATCTCCTAGGAATATTGTTGCCAAATTCCAGAGCTCCCAGATCAAGGAGAAAATATTATAAGCAGCCAGAAAGAAACAATTTGAGTATTGTGGAAACACAATCAGAACAGTCCAAGATCTGGCAGCTTCTACATTAAGAGATCGAAGGGCTTGGAATACGATATTCTGGAGGTCACTTGAGGTAGGATTAAAACCTAGAATCACCTACCCAACAAACCTGAGTATCATGCTCCAAGGCAAAATATGGATTTTCAATAAAATAGAGGACTTTCAAGCTTTCTCAGTGAAAAGACCAGAACTGAATAGAAAATTTGACTTTCAAACACAAGAATCAAGAGAAGCATGAAAAGGTAAACAAGAAAGAGAAATCATAAGGGACTTACTAAAGTTGAACTGTTTTGCTTACATTCCTACAATCATAGTAGATGAAAGGAATATGCATATATATATATATATATATATATATATATATATATATATATATATGTAGCAGACACAGAGTGAGTTGAAGATGAAGGGAAGATATCTAAAAGAAATAAAATCAAATTTAGGGATGAGAGAGGAATATATTGAGAGAGGGAGATAGGGAGAGATAGAGCAGGGTGGATTATCTTGCATAAAGGTGGCAAGAGGAAGCAGTTCTGTGGGAGGAGGGGAGAGGGCAGGTGAGGGGGAATGAGTGAATCTTGCTCTCATCAAATTTGGCCTGAGGAGGGAATACCAAACATACTTAATTGGGTATCTTACCCCACAGGAAAGAAGATGGAAGAAGATAAAAAAAGGGAGGAGAGGATGGAGGGGAGGGCAGGTGGGGGTGGAGGTAATCAAAAACAAATACTTTGAAAGGGGACAGGATCAAGGGAGAAAACTCAATAAAGGGGGATGGGTTGGGAAGGAGCAAAATATGGTTAGTCTTTCACAACATGAGTATTGTGGAAGGGTTATACATAACGATACACATGTGGCCTATGTTGAATTGCTTAACTTCATAGGGAGGGTGGGTGGGAAGGGAAGAGGGGAGAGAATTTGGAACTCAAAGGTTTAAAAACAGATGTTCAAAAACAACAACAAAAAAGTTTTTGCACGCAACTAGAAAATAAGATACACAGGCAATGGGGCATAGAAATTTATCTTGCCCTACAAGAAAGGAAGGGAAAAGGGGATGGGAGGGGAGTGGAGTGACAGAAGGGAGGGCTGACTGGGGAACAGGGCAACCAGAATATGTCATCTTGGAGTAGGGGGGAGGGTAGAAATGGGGAGAAAATTTGTAATTCAAACTCTTGTGAAAATCAATGCTGAAAACTAAATATGTTAAATAAATAAATTTAAAAAGAAAAGAAAAAAATCTTGACTTTCTGAAACTCTATCCATTCTTTGAAGTTTAGCTCAAGTGCCACTTTATCCATAAAGCTTTTCTTAACCAGAGGAATTTGTCCTTTCTCTGAACTCTGAAAACACTTCTTTCTCACCCCTCTAGTAGCAATTTGCAGTGAAGTTTACATATCTATGCATGTTTCATCTCCCTAGCTACACTGCAGCAGCTAGGTAGCATAGTTGATAGACCGCAGGGCCTAGAGTCAGGAAGAGTTGTCTTTGTCTGTTCAAACCTGGCCTTAGATATTTACTAACTTTGTGATCCTGGATAAGTCACGTAACCCTATGGGGTCATGAAGACTCAGAAATGACTGAATAGCAACAAACCTTCACTGAAAGCTTCATAGGACAGAAATTTTCTTATTCACCTATATACTACCTATGCACTACCTTGTGCACATAGTAGGTGTACAAAAGTAGTTATTTATGGAATTAAGTATGTATCAAGAAGCATGTATCATAGGAGTATAAAATTGCAAAATGCTTTTGAAACTTTCCAGTGTTCCATTATCATACTCCATTTTATTTTTCCTCTCAGGAGCTCAGTTCTTTGCCACTGCCAAGAGTCTTTGTGGTACAAAAAGCATAGAACTTCAGCAGGAGTAATCAGCCTTGCAAGTGGCTGGATCAAGGCCATGCTCATCCATCAGATATGGTCAACAGACCTAAATTGGCACAGCTTGCCTGGCCTCAGGGAATCAATAATGTAAAGAATTGTCTCATAAAAGGTCCAATTGGAAGTGTTTCTTTCACCAGCTGCTAGTCTCATTCACATAGTTAACCTGTAGTTTTTATCAACCAGTCCTGGGGTTCATCCAATGCTAGTGATCTGACTATCTTTTTTCCTATCCTGCTGGAGGAAGTTATTTCAAAAAGGCAACCCTGGCTGATACTATCTCTTGGGTATCATTGTAGGAATTTGAGCCTTTAATTGTTCTATCCCTACAAAGTCCGGGATTTTTTTTCCTATGCCTGGCCCTTTGTGTGATTATGACTTTCTCTACATTAGTTTCCTTTTGTTTTTGAGTAAAAGAGTTCTGAAGAGGAGAGGTAGGTAGAAGTATGAGTCTCTGTCCATTTGATTAAAAGATAGTCTGAGCCAGTAAAGTTGTTAGTGTTCTCGGATGCTGTTGAAAATTTGCCTTTCAAAAGAGGATGCCATGTGCTTGGCAACTGCCTCAGTTGATGGTCACTAATTTTATGATTCTCACAAACTCGCAGGGCAACATAGAACATTTAGTACCTTCCCCTTGTTGCTTTCATATCCTTCCTCTTCCAATCTTCCAATCATTCCTCAAAATCATTCCTCTTTCAAAATCCAAGGAATCTTTCCCCACTTATTTTGTAGCTAGGTGCTGATGTCCAGGTTCCTCTCCTACCTTTCTGGATGAATTCAGTATTTGACACAAGCTGCAGCTTTGACATCTACTTTTATCATGCTTTGGAAGTGTTGATAAATATGCTGACAATAACTAATGCTCTGACAATAAATCTTCAAACCTTTTAAACTCTAAGTGATTTCCAAATCTACCCCACATGAGTAATACACACATCAGATCTCAAGTGTTGCAAACATGCCTTATTTTGAAAATTCTGTAGCTCAAAATTTTCCTCTCCAACAACATTGTCTTAATTACTATGCAATTTAAAGAGCTCTGGATTTTGAATCTGGGTTTTAAATCCTGGCTCATTTACTACTATCTGCAAGTCTTTGGTCAAATCACTAAAGTGAAAAATCTCTTGGGCCTCAATCTCTTCACCTGTAAGGTCAGGGGATTCAGCTTCAATTTAGTTCTATGATCCTAATTCATATCCTTCACATGTCCCATACTTCATCTTGCTCTCATCAAAAATTTTAGAATCTTGACTCCTTCCTATTCTCAGAAACAGAGAGCTTCAGACTTTAAAGAGACCTCAAGCATATTCTAGTATAATTTCTACCTGAAGAAAGAACAGGGGCGATGATATCTAAAAAACAAAATTAAGGGGTGAGAGAGGAATATATTGGGAGGAGAAAGGGAGAGATAGAAGGGGGTAAATTATCTCACATAAAAGTGGCAAGAAAAAGCTGTTGTAATGGAAGGGAAGAGGGGGTAGGTGAAAGAGAATGAGTGAATCTTGCTCTCATCGAATTTGGCTTAAGGAGGGAATAACATACACAGTCTGGGTATCTTACCCTACAGGAAAGTAGCGGGGAAAGGGATGGGGGGGAATGATAGAAGGGAGGAAATATTGGGGGAGGTGGTAGTCAAAAGCAAACACTTTTGAGAAGTGACAGGGTCAGAGGGGAAAATTGAATAAAGTGGAACAGGATAGGATGGAGGGAAATATAGCTAGTCTTTCACAAGATGACTATTATGGAAGTGTTTTGCATAACTACACATGTATAACCTATATTGAATTGCTTGCCTTCTCAAGAAGGTTGGGAGGGGAGGGAAGAAGGGAGAGAATTTGGAACTCAAGGTTCTAAAAACAAATGTTAAAATAAAAAAAATTGCTTCTTTACATGCAACTGGGAAATAAGATATCTATCTTGCCCTACAAGATACTGATTTCTGAAGTTTAAATGCTTGCACTAAACATTTATCAATCAGCTCTTGTGAGCCAGTTGGAGCTAGCTCTAGCATAACCTTGCTGATACTTTTTTTGAAGTGACAGTTTAACTCATGTATAACATGGTATGTAAGGGTAAAAGAGATAAGGTGGGGGGAGGGGGGGTAAAAGGGAGGGAAGACTGGAGAAACAGGCAATAAGAATACATGCCATCTTGGGGTAGGGGGAGGTTGGAGATGGGGAGAAAATTTGTAGCTCAAAATCTTATGGAAATGAAAGTTGAAAACTTAAAATAAATTTTAAAAAATTAAAAGAAAGAAAAAGAAAAGGAGACCTGTGTGATGCAGCATTCACTGGAATATATCTAATAAAATATACCTCATTACCTCTTGAGGTAACCCATTCCACTGGTTGATGGTTCCAGTTGTTGGAAATTTTTATATTTAGTTCTTTATCAAGCCTAAATTTACCTGCCTGCCCAGAACTCCTGATTGCTCCTGGTTCTATACCCTGACAGCCTCATAATAAATCTAATCTTTCTACCACATGATAGCTTTTAAATACTTGAAGATAGCTATGATGCCCTTCTCTTTAAACTTCTCATATCCAAATTAAATATTCCATTTTCTTTTCAAGAGATCCTTATACAGTACAATCTAGAATGTCCTCACATTCTATTGTGGGGAAATCTGAGTATACTTCAGTTTGCTAATGTGTTTCCTGAAATGTAGTTCCTGGAACCAAACACAGGACTCCAAATATCTCATCAAGGCAAGGTTGAGAGAAATGGTTATAACTCTAAATTTGTCTCTCAAAATACAATATGATTGCATTATTTTTGTTTTTCATTTCACACTCTTGAATAAAATTATATTTCTGATAGAGCTTTAAAAACAGATCTTTTTCATGTAAATTGACGTCTAGTCATAACTCTCATATTTCGTAAAGTTAATTCTATTTTGGAGTGCGACATTTTTTACCTATCCCTATTAAATTTTATCTTAGCTAATTTGTCTCATCATCCTAATATTTTGAGGTCTATTTGAATCCTGAATCCATCATCAAACTCCGTAATTATCCCATCTAGCTTTACATAATCTGTAAATTTGCTTAGTATGTCATGTATGTCTTCAAGTAAGCCATTGATACAAAAAAGAAAAAGAAAAAAGAAAAGAAACAATGCTGAATGGAAAAACATCCAGGACAAAACCCTTGGGCATTCCTTCTTTCCAAGCTGACACTGATCAATTAATCTTTGCATCTGATCCTTTAACAAATTAAAAAATTCCCTAGTAATTTCATTTCCTATTACTGAATTGTCTATTAATTACTAAGATTATTTTGTAATCCAAGCGATATCTCTCCACAAGAATAGAATGAGAAACTTAACAAGTTTTTTGCTGAAATATTGATACCTCAAAGTCTACTACATTAATATTATCAATGGTAGTCCCCATATCTACCAGTCTAATATTCCTAACAAAAATTAAAATGAATTTTTTGCCATAACCAATTTCCTTAATAAAATCATGATAGCTCAGTGATTATTGCTTCCATTTTGAGATACTTAGAAACCATCCCTTTACTAATATGCTCTAGAATTTTATGAAGAATTATTATAAATTTTATCATTTTGTAGTTTGTCAAATCAACTCTCCTCTTTGCTTTAGTTTTTAGAAAATTAGAAAAGATTTATGATTTCCATACATTCTTGCCATTTTCCTTAATGTGTAACAACCATTGCTTATAATGGTTTAGAAATCTCATAAACAGATTCTTCCAATATTCTGAGGTACAGCTGGTCTGAGCCCAACTACTGAACTCACAGGGGAAAGGTAGATTCCCTCTTCTATGTCATTCCTCTTGGTTTTCTACTCTAATTAATGATTTTTCTTCCAATTTTTCAGGTCAAAGATCATTGTCTTTGGTAGACAGATCAAAGCAGCAAAAGTTTTAAAGAACTTTAATAATACCACTTGCATCTTTTCCTTTCTTATTTTTCCCAACTTCCCATCATTATAGAGATTGTCCTTATCACCAACCTCTACAATAGTATCTAATAGAGTTTTCTGCTTTTAACCTCTTCTTCCTCCTAACTTCATATGGCGATCAGACTTTTCTTCCTTGGGTATAGGTCTATTCACAATAATCTTCTCAATATCTTTCTTTGGCTACTGAATAGAGGTCAAACTCATTTGCCTGACATTAAAAGTATTCAGTTATTGCTATTCTACCTTTTCAGTCATTGCATACTACTCTTTGCCACATAATCTGTGTTCTAGTCAGACTGGAATACTCCTGGTTATTCATTCCTACACTTAGTTCCCCAAACAATCTTCCTTTGATCTTTCTCTTATGCCAAAAATGTTCTCTTCCTTTCTCCACTTACTGAATTCCTACTGATATTTTAAATCCAAGTCAAGTGTAACATCCTCTAGGAAGTCTTACATAATTTTGTCTTTATCCTAAGATCTCCCTTATGATTTAGTCTAGCCTCTGGTGTGTGTGTGTGTTTGTGTGTGTGTGTGTGTGTGTGTGTATGCGTGTGTGTGTGTGTGTGTGTGTGTGTATGCGTGTGTGTGTGTATATGTGTGTGTATGTGTGTGTGTGTATGTGTGTGTGTATGCGTGTGTGTGTGTATATGTGTGTGTATGTGTGTGTGTATGCGTGTGTGTGTGTGTGTGTGTGTGTGTGTGTGTGGATGGGAAAGAATCCAGATCGGTAATATTGCTGGCACAGATGTCAACACAGATCAGCAATTTTTTTTCGAGTCTCAGAGAGTTTCTTGGGGCATTAAGTACTTATGTGACTTGTCTAGCTCTTAACATATAGTGTATGTGAGAGGCAGGATTTGAACTCAGATTTTCAGTATTCTAGGGCTATACTTAATATGTCAGGTTGCTTTTCCAAGTTTTATTTTGTTTTATATACTCATCTATATGCACATATACATATGAAAATATTTTGTATACCTATATCAAACATTTGTATTATATCCCCTTCCTAACTTGCAAGCTTTATTAAGTGATTTGATTTTATAACTCACCTGCCACATGACCAAGCCACTGAAAACAGAAGCACTCAATAAGTGCTTATTGAGCTGAATTTAATTGAACTATTTCTGACTCTGTCTTTGACAGATATTAAGGAAAGATACCTAGAAGAAAAAATTATTGTCTCATTGTCCTGGTGATCCATGGGGAACAAGAAATAAGCAGAGTCTAGGCTGCAATCCAATACCAGGAGAGTCAAAGCAAGGATTGGAGTAGAGTGTTATGAGTATATCAAGGGGACAACTTGAACCAGGAGGAAAATGGAACAAAAGTACAGAGAAGTAAATAAAAGATAATCTAGCTGTCAAGAAGCATGGAGAAAACAAAACTACTTACGTGATACTAGTCAGAGGAAAATAATGTGAAATAACTTCTGGGACTCTGAGCAAAGAACTCAATTCTCTCAGCCTCAGTTACTTCATCTGTAAAATTGGAATGGGGGTAGATGACTAGATGAACCCTGGAGTCTATTCCAGCTTTAAATCCTGTAACACAGTAGTTGTTCAAAGCCAGTAACGTTAGAAGGTAAGCAAATAGTTCATATCAGAGACTGAGATTTGAAACCAACCTTGAGAGAAGAATCTTCTCAGATTTTTCTCACTATTTCAGGAATAGACAATTTTTAAAAAATAATTAGAATGTGATTTCATTGTGCATAGGTATTATTTTATTATGTGACTCTATGCCCAGTACTTTGGACAATATCTAACAAATGTTAGGGACATAAAAATATTTGTTGATTTTTTAAAATATGCTATATTACTCCTGTCATTCCCTTACTTGAAAAGTTTTTCATGAATCTCCACTATCCACAGCATAAATTAAAAACTCTTCAGCCTGACGTTCAAGGTCCATATATTCAGTTAACAATTTCATTTTCTTGTTCTATTTGCCAGTCAGTACATAATTTCTAGGCCTCTTTTTCTTCCGAATCTTTTAACCTCCCTTCCCCCACCATCTTCTCTACCTATTGACATTCTACCCATTCTTTATAGCTCAGGTCAAAATTTACCTCCTTTATAAAGCTTTGTCTCTTCATACTGCTCTTATGGAACCTATCACATACTACTTTGTATATGCAAATTTCTGTCTCCTCACTTCTGCCTTTTAGTTTCCCTGGCTTATCTCAAGATTCAACTTAAACTCCACCTTTCACAGCTAGCTTTTCCCTGAGTATTTTATTTATTATCCTCCATTTACTCAGTATAAATCTTGTATGTATTTACTTATTTACATGTTTTCCCTCTATTTCCGTCGAACACATCTTCCAACAGCTCCTCATTTACCACCTAGCTGCTTTCATTTTGGACTTATTTGATTGTGCCACTACACCACAGAGCTGGGTTGTTACCCCCTCCACTTTTCCCCATTTACAACTTTTTTTCTCCATTAGACTGTAAGCTCCTTGAAGGCAGTGACTATTTTTCTTTTTTGTATTTGTATCCACAGAACTTAGCAGGTGCCTAGAAGATAGTAGGAGCTCAATAAATGTTTTTGACCATTGACTTGACTGTTAGAGAGTAAGCTCCTTGAAAACAGGAACTATTTTTGTCTTTCTTTGATCTCCAGAGCTAAGTATACTGCCTGCCACATAGTAAACATTAAATGAATTCTTTGTGATTGCAATCAGCAATGTTAATTAACTATGGCTTTTCAGTCCATAGTCTGTTCTGGCCTGAAGATTCAAACATATTTTGTGGGATAGCAACATGCCACATAAAGAAAGTGCTAACATACTAGCTTTTTAATATTAGAGAATCTATATAGTGCTCTTGCTGCTGCCCAGAATTTTTTCCAAGGAGCTCAGACGAGAGGCATAGCATAAACCACATATCAGGAGGTATGAGAGGCATAGCATATACCACATATCAGGAGGCATGTTCATGCTAAAACTTCAAAATATTTTGAGACTGATTGTTAATATTTGCTTTCTTTGAGGTTGTATATTCCTTTATTATGTTTCATAGACATTGGATTCCACAGAAAAAAAGTACACCCAGTTCAGTTGCTAACAAGTTTGAGCTTGGCTAATGAACTGCAATCCTCTGGGCCTCTATTTCTTCATCTCTAAGGGTAAGAAATCTAACTCTAATCTTTAAGGTCCTTTCCAGCTCAAAAATTTTATTAGTCTGAGTCTTTAAGATCAGGGAGAACAAAGCAGAGAGGGGTCTTCATGATATAGGATTTGAAAAAACAAGTATTGCAGGAGCTATCAAACCATTCATCCTTCTCTTCCTATCCTCAATGATTCAGTTAGGATAGCTATTCCCTACCTTGATACAAATTGTCACAATTCAACACTTAGTATAAGGTCTTTGAAAATATTTGTGGCTGAAAAATGATCCCCCTAGCAGTCATCCACATAATATGGCTCTCTCTTAACTTTGCAAAATTGGTCCTCAGACCAGTTTTGTATTCACAGGCAACTAGTTGATAAAGTGGGTAGATTGTTGGACCTGCAGCCAAGAAGACCTAAATTAAAATCCAGCCTCAGAGATTTATTAGTTATGCAACCCTCAGGAAAAAAATCAGGGCAGTAATAGCACCCATTTCCTTGTTGTGAAGACAAAATGAGATAATATTTGGAAAGCACTTTGCAAATCTTAAATTGCTTTATAAATGCTAGCTGTTATTTTTACTATAATTTCCTCACTAGCACCAATAATTTATTCATTCATTCCTTAGAGTTCTATTTTTCATGTAGTGAGGATATAGGCACGTGGGTCCACTATCCCAGGCCCCATTTCTAGGGAGTTATGATAACAAAATAGAAAAAAAAATTATTAGCAAACTTTCAATAGTCTGAAGAAGTCTGTATAGGTGCTGTGTGTATATGTGTTAGCATATTTTTTGCATATGATTATACATGTATGTATAACTATATTTATAGAAACATATGCATATGTATGTTTTTTTCTACCTATAGAAGATGAATTCATTGAGGGAAGGCACTGATTCAATTCTTTCTTTGTTTCATTAGTGCTTCTAAAGCCAATGCATTTGGCACGTAGCAAGTGCTTAGTACAAACTTATTGAATTATGCTAAGTACTTTTTACTTCATGATTAACTCTCTTCTGCAAAGCTTTTTCCTTGATGTTACTCTAGAAAGGCTTTTAATGTCTCCGACTTCCAAAATCTGCTTTCCCTATCAAGGTCCTGCCAACATGAAAGATACAAAGGTATGACCATGCCACTACCTTGTTCAATGAACTCAATAACCTCAATGTCTCCCTAGGATCAAATATAAAAGTCTTTTTTTGACATTTCAAACTCTTCACAACCTAGATCCAGATTGTCTTTTTAGCTTACTATGGATTAGTCCCCTTACTTCCTACTTTGGATAAACCAAACTGTCTTGTTGTGCCTCACAAACAACATTTGATATCTTTTCTCTGCCTCTTTACATTCACTGTCTTCCATCACTGCCTTGATTTCCTCCTTCACTTCCATCTTTTAGAATGCCAATAGTCATACAAAGATTAGCTAACAAGCTACTTTCTATAGGGTATCTTTTCTCTTCCCTCACTTGCTAGTGCCTTCTCCCCTAAAATTTTACCTGGGATTAATTTTGTATACTCTCATCAGTCTTAATTTTATCTAATTTTATATAATAGGAGCTTCCTGAAGACAGGACAAAACATTGTTGAGAACTCCCATTGAGGAAACTTCTTCCATCAATTCATATCATTTACAGAATTACCTGGAGTGCTGAGAATTTAAGTAACTTGCTCAATACCAATAAAATCAGAGCTCTAAACAAAAAAAAAATCTCATCTTGGTTCACATAAGGCTTTTTGCATAAATCCCTTTTTTCCTTAATCGTTTATTCATTAGATATGGGAGCATCTGGAACAAGTACTTCTCTATCTTCTGTTTCTCTCAATTTGCATGGGTCTTAGACTCACTGGCCTGGACCTTGGGCATGTCTCTTCTTTCTTCCTCCCCTGGAGGCACAGACAAGTAAACCGTTTCCCTATCTTACCTACCAAACTATTTCCCTTACTAACTTCAGGTCTCATACTTCTTTCACCTTCCAGGAAATCTCAGTAGTCATCACAGGAAATCATTCCTCTTTCCTTCTCTCTCAACCCACTCTTTACATTTTTACTTGCCATGTCTGAAGCACATTGTCCATAGTAATGAGGAGTATTCATTACTTCCTCCCAAACTGGTGTAACTGTTTTTGTTTGTTTGTTTTTAACCTATTGTTTTAAATTAGACAAAAAATCTGACATGACATTTGCCTTACTACCAGAACAATGGCAAGGGAACAGAAAATTAATATGATTATCCCAGACTTCATAATTTGTGAGACATAGTGTCATAGAGACCAGGTGTATGGTTCAAAAACTGGTTCTGAGTCACTCATAAAAAGTTCATCTTATACTAATTTCCTATATCTGATAGCAATGGACTAGGTCTGGATGCTTGTTATGAAAATTCTCTTCTTTCCTTCAACACATACCTGCATATAGGTCTTATAAGAATGCCCTTGTCTTTCAAAACTGCCATTTATGTTGATTTTAAGTAGATAATGATAAATCACTTGTACTACAACTCACATAATCTGATTTGCCCCTGGCCTTTCATATGTCACTTAGCTATTCACAGACCTGTCTTCCAGCTCAAACAAAAAGAGAGACAAAGAGACAGACAGACAGACAGATGATAGATAGATACATAGATATATAGATACATAGATGAATAAATAGTTGGCTAGATAAATAGATGAATAAATAAATAGCTTAATCAATTAATTGATTAATTAAAGGGTGAGTAGATAAATAATTAAATTGTAAATCCTCCAATAACACTTTTATCCCCACAACAAGATCCTCTTCCAAATGTCTTACTGTGTCAGGAGGTTGACAGTTGACTCTAAGTTTACAAAACATATGCTAATGAAAGACAAACTATGCCCAGTAAAATTTGCCCTTGGTAAGGCTTTGAGCTTTGTAAGGGTTGTGCATAATTCAAGTAGAAAGGAAGAGATAGCCTCTCTCCTCAAGGAGCTTTCATTCTAATGCAAAAAAAGACTGAAATGGGGAGACAAAGGTAGCCAGGTAGGGGGCATGGTTGAGGAAATACACAGTACACCTAATAGAGGAATGAGACATTGCTAGCCTTGTTGCCCTGATTAAACTGAGGTTCTGAGAAGAACCATCCAATGGGGTGAGAAGTAGCTGTGGTATTTCCAGTGTGTGAATTCCAAGGTTGGAGTGAAGTAGAGGATCTGCATCTGGGATGTGGTAGAAAAGATCTGGAGTGCAGTCTGGAGAAGAATGAATTCAGGAGATCTAGGTTCAGATCTAACTCTGCCACTTATCTTCTGTATATTAAAAATATGTTTTATGGAGATGATTAAACCTTCAACGATTGCCATTGGGCCTTGCCTCGGGTAAGTCTCAATAGAAAGAACAACTGAATTTGGAGAGGACTTGGTTTCAAGTTAAGACTCTTTTACTTCCTATCTATGTGACCTTGGGAAAATCAATTAACTTCTGCAGCCTTTGTTTTATAACCTGGGAAATGAGAGGATTAAGCTAGTTGGCATTGGAGGTCTCTTCTGGATCTAAAGCTATAATTCAGTGATTAGAGGACCTTTAAATTTCCTTCCATCTCAATCTATGATGTATGAATCTTGTTGTCCAAGGATTAATCTAACTGAATTTGAAGAGGCTCATCACCTTCAGGATGATGAGTTTTTCAAGCATGGTAACAAAGGTTGGTTGCTAAGAAATTGTGATCTCCTATAGAGAGAGTGCCCACATTGATAGAATGATGAATCTATGAGAGGATCAATGTGTATCAAGATATTCCCCCTCCCTCCACCATACACACACACTTCCTGCAAGGTAAGTTAAGCTAATCATTCCCCTTCTCCCCCCAAAAAAGGGAGCCATACACAGGGCTTGATTGGCCCAGGAGTCCAAGACTTAATCCATGTTGTGTTGCCATGACACAGTTTCTTCATGCCCTTAGGCCATGCTGATATGGCTTCCTGGTCAATGGAAGAACATGAAATCTCTATCCGTAATGAGATGCTACAGATTTGGCAGATGTCCCAAGTCTTCTGACTCACCATAACCTGCTCTGCTGACCAGATGATTTCCATAAGTAGATAAGAGGGATGAGGATATTTACATGAGATATGTTATATTTTTGTCAATTATCATTCTATTATGTGGCTAAATAAATCTTTTTGTTAACTGTGAAATTACCTACAGGCATTTGATTTCAATCTAATATTAAATCTAAACTACCAAGGCACTGGCCTGATTTGGGCCCAATCCCCAAAAGATCCAAGTAAGTACTGAGGAAGCATGATCTGTTCTATGTTAGTCATTCAACAATGGAGGGAAAGGGTGATTTCATTAAAGAGAAAGGATTTTGGAGGCAGAGATAAGGAAACTGTGAATTTTAGATCAGGAACATTCTAAGTCACCCCTGCTTCATAGTGCTTAGGGGGGTGTAAACTAAGCAGCCACCAATCCAGTATTCCTGAGACTGCAAGTGTGTGTGTGTGTGTGTGTGTGTGTGTGTGTGTGTGTGTGTGTAAATTATATTGTGGGTTTATAGCCAAACACCAACCCATTAAGGAGGATTTTATCCAAATATGTAACTAGGTCAATCTTATTCCTCTGAAATAACTTCATGGATTTGTTTTCCATGCACCAAATTCCCAGCTCAAATTATAATAAGCATGAATTGTTGCATTTTACAAGTTAATTGGTTTGGTTCTAAGCTCCTGAAAATAGAAGCTCTGAGTGGAAGTGCCTCTCAGTCATATCTTTCCAAAGAGATGCATTTCAAGAACTAAACATTACAAAGCCTGATGTGAATAGCTGTGAATGCAGAGAAATGGACTAGTGAGCAAATGACAAAAACAGGATTATCCTGTCCCTGTGAAATCCATTGCAGTCAGAAACTAAATCAAGAATCTCTGCAAGCAAAAATCAGTAGAACTACTTAAGGAGATAACAGCAAATCTTTATCTCTCTCTCCCCAGCCTTTTCCCTTCCCAGGCAGTAAATCTGCTATTTTAGATTTGTAAGCAACAATGGTAAAGATATGCTCTTTGCTATACATTTTATTATTTGGCAGGAGTTAATCCAATTACTGTTCACATATATTAGTGCTTCACTTTAACTACTGCAGCATTTAGAAGGCAGTTGCTCACTCTCTTCCCCATTCTAGCTAAGATAAAAGACTACTGAATTTCCATAAACTTTTGGGGAAAACTCTGATTTTCCATTAGCTCTTAGGAGACTTCCTGAACCCTTAATTATAGTCTGGTTAATTATATTCTTTCCAATCTCTAGTCTATAGAGCAGCGCCCAAATCTCAATAATTTCTTCCTTCATTGGGCATCTTTCCTTCTGTGACTGATGGGCTTGTTTGTAACACTTTGTGGATATCTCATGTGGCCCTTTGTGAGCTTCAGTTGCGTGAAGTGTCCAAACCAACTTGTGCACTGCATTCCTTAAGGCTACAGAACAAGTACATCAAGATATTACTTATTTAGTGAGAAGGTGTAATATTTGAGTTGTTTACCTAGACACAAGCCAATGAAGGGGTGTTGTTGGAGTGTGTGTTTGGAGGCAGGAAGAGGAGGGGATATTTAATAGCACTGAATCATGTGTCCCTTATCAACCACCACCAAATAAGGATAAGTCCATGCTGGCCAAATTCTAAAACTAGACAAAAGGATATAGAAATAGTGCTGAAAGACAAGTTTAAAATAATTTAAAAAGTAGGAATTCTATGGCTCCTCCTATACTATGCATCTGAAATTTTTCTTTGTCAAATGACCCTCCATATTCAGAGATGAGAGGCAAACTATCTATAAGTTATTAGACAGTGAAGAATTAAAAGAAAATGCTTAAAGATTCTTTCATGGGTCACTAAACAAATGCTCATTAAACTCCTCTTTATTACCTTCCATAAATGTTGATGTAGCTATGAGAATATCTGAACCAGTCACAACTAGAGATTAAAGAAAGGGGAGAGGTATTTGTGTCCAGTGCTCCAATCATGCACATTGTAATTAAATAAGAAAGGCAAGGATGTCATAAGTAGAGAAGTCAATCTCTCTGACCCTGTGGCTCACCAAACCACCAAGCTTTATGATAGCTGACAATCCCCAGGCCTCAAGACTCTTTCCTCTGTGGTCCTCACTTCTCCTCCCAGTCTGGTCATATTGGGTTTGAGAATGGTCCTGGTCATCACAGGTATAGTCTCAGAAAATGGCCACCACTATCTCCGGCCTGGTCTCAAGCCTTTTGTTGTAAGTCCCAATCACCACTGACTGAAACAAAAGTCATGGCAGCTGGCCATAGAAACACAATTCCCAAAGACCCCTGCATCGACCCTCAGTCTGTCTGCATTGATCCTAGTGGACAAGAAGTCTTTCTCAAGGACAAATAAAAAGGAAATTAAGAATTCTGAGCCCTTGTATACCAACACATAGCTTTCTTCATTTTTACCTCCCTTACAATTTGTTTCACCCTTTGAAAAAGTCTAGGGACATATTGGCTCCCTACAGGGCTAAAACATAATATGGGGATGGGGAGGTAATTATTCTTACAAGTCTTTTGGAGCATTTTTTCTATGAATGCTACTTCAATTATAAAGAATAAAAATTTTGTCAAATGTGAACACTGTAACAAATTTAACTCTAGATTAGTGATTGGAAAACTATAGAAAATGTTCCAAAAATCGCATAAGGTTTTACTTAGTCTCTCATGCATACTCTTTGATTCAATTACAGTGTCCTCCTGGTTGTTCCATCTCTCTTCTCTGGGCATTTTCTCTGGCTGTCCTACATGCCTGAAATGCTCTCTGCTTCATCTACATACGTCTCTGGTTCCCATTAATTCACAACTAAAATCCCTCCTTCTACTGGAAGCCTGCCTCAATCCCTCTTAATTCCAGTGCCTTCCCTCTGTTAATTATCTCTATTTTTCTTGTATATAACACACACACACACACACACACACACATATATATATATATGTGTGTGTGTGTGTATGTATTTGTTTACATGTTGCTGCCTCCATTAGACTGTAGCCTCCTTGAAGGCAGAGACTATCTTTTGCTTCATTTTGTATGGCAAGCAATTACCATTTTAGTGATGAGGAAACTGAGTCTCAGAAAAAAAAAATCAAGATGTATCAAGAACTGTCCAAAGTAGCTGGTCTAATATAGGACTAAGGTATGACTAGAGTTTAACCCTTTCTCCTCATAGATCAGTGCTTTTCTTCCACTATAATTTTTCCCATTTTTCTGTGGTATTCACTAAGCCAAAGGCTTGTTACCTTAAGTGAACCTTTATAGGAATCTCCTGGTATAGTTGAACTGAGTTCTGAATTTGGGGTCAGAGGATCTTGATTTTAATCCCATTTCTGTGACTGCTCAGCTTTACTCAAGGAACTCAGTATGGGCCTTAGTTTTACATGTAAAAATATAGGTTTTACTTTGTGATTGCAAAAATGATCTGTGGTTCTCCAAAGTCCCTTCCAAATTTAAACCTACAATCTTTGATCAACTTCTCTGCTATATTCCCTAAATAATGCCAGTCACCAGTACTGTCATTTTTATCATTAAATTATTTTCAGTATCTGTTTCTTTTTCTGATTCCCTATTGTCACTATTATTCATGATTTTAGACCTAGTTACTCTAACATTCCCATTTGGTCTTTCTGACTTTATTCTCTTCCTACCCCAACCCACTCCATATCACTGCCAGCATTTTTTTCTAAACCACTTTCAGCAGTTTAATTCTAATGATCAAAAGCTTGCTACTGCATCATCAAATCTTCTTTGGTTGTTCATCAAAGTACCCATATTTATCTAACCAATCATACACAAAACCAGAAGACATAAAGTAGTAAAGACAAAATGGAAAGTTGGCCATTAGCAACTCTTCAGAAGAGGTTTAATTATACAAAAACTTCAATAAGAAATATAATCCCATAGAATGCTTGGCAGTCTAGCCTTGCATGATTCATAACCAATATAAGCAAATGATCGCTATGTACATAGCACATATTCCAAATGAAGTCAACATTTGTTTTGCTATTTAAACACAAAAATAGACACAGGAAACAATGACTAAAAGTGTGTTAGTAACTGTCATCTGTGAACAAGGAATAAAAGAGACCAAAGGATTATTAATTACTCAAAACTGTCTTATCTTTAGATCGTGAATATTTATTTTTCAGGAAGTATGTGTTAAGCGGTGAATGCTGAAGAGTAGTACACAAAATGAAATTGACTATATCTTAGCAAACAGGATTTTATCTTAGGTTTTCACAACATCTGTCCACAATTTCGGTAATATTTACAAATGTCATAGATACTCTACTTTGAAAGTTTGAAATAAAAGGATTACTCACTATTAGCAAGATTCTCCAAATGTTTGCAGTAATACATCAAAGCAAACTCATTACTTTGAGCTCCCACATACTATAAAGTCTCATGTCATTTAAAAATCTGATAAGTATGCCTTTTATTCTTTCATTTGGACCATTGAGAGAACATGTTGAATGGCACAGGGTAAGTTACTAAACCCTGAGGCACCCCAAATAGGATCTTCCTGCAAAATCAATTCATTAATAATCACTCTTTGAATTCAGGCATTCAAAGAGTTCAGAAACCTCTTAAATGTACTACCTTTTCACTCATATTTCTCTATCTTGTCCATGAGGATAACTGTAACAGCAATGTTACTAGAAGCTGCTGTGAGGGCTTAAGACCAACACCACCAGCACACAGGAGGGCTGCTAGCACAGGGTCTTTGATCTGCTTTTCTAAGGAAGGAGACTTCAAGGGGTTAACAATTTCACTTTAATCATATATATTATCATATATAATCACATATATAATTTGCTTAGTTCAGGGGAAAAAGTCA